>NW_028122765.1:0-132410 GCF_965194805.1 Balaenoptera borealis | reverse complement strand
GCGTGTTGAGTCCAGTTCTCTGAGCAAGGAGTAGGTCTTGTCTACTACATATTGGGTTTATGGAACGGTATCTGAGCTAATTTGATACCCTTGTTTTATGTATCACCCCACCTCACCTTTCCCGTTAAGCAGCCATAGTGTGTTTTCTGCATGTGTGACTCTGTTCTGTTTTGTAATTCAGTTCAAGTGTAACGGTTTTACATTCCCTCTATCAGTGATACCTTAGGAGAAGTGTCCCTTTTCTGTGTGACTTATTTCACTTAGAATCGTCGTACCTAAATCCACTCATCATGCTGCTACTAACATTATGACATTGATTTCATGGCTGAGTGATATTCCATTGTCCATAAGGACCACAACTTCTTTATCCATTTTTCTCTTTCCTGGGATATTGAAGGTGGAATGAAGTGGAGGTCCTTGTCAACAGAGCAGCCCTCAACTTTGGGGTGCTTGTGTCTTGCTGATTTTTCATTTTCCCAATTTATACCCCCATGAGTGGAAGTGCCCTATGCTCTCTAAGCTGTGTTTTTCAGATGTTTCAGGACACACCGTACACTTCTCCAGAGTGGCTGTTGGCAATTTACATCCCGCCCATCAGTGTAGCAAGGCTCCCATTTCTCCATGGCCTGTCCTGCATTTCTGGTTTTGACACTTTTTTCAGCATGGCCCTTTTGACCGATGGGAAGCGAGACTTCTCTGTAGCGCTGATTTGCCTTTCCAGGTTGCTTGGTTGGCCAAAAAGGGCGTATGCGTTTTTTCCTGAATATATTCAGGAAAAAACGCATACGCCCTTTTTGGCCAAGGGCATCATTGTCAACGTTTTGCCGCTTTTCATGTGCTTTAAAGGCGATTCGTATCTACCTCCTGAAATCTGTTTCGTGCAATTCTGCCTTGATTTCAAATCCTCTTCTTTGCCTTCCCTCAATATATTTGTGGACGAGAGTTATCATTTATAACTCTGCAGGTTTGTGAATTGCAGTGCCCTGAACCTCCATTTTACAACTCGCTTTTTGGAGCTGGCCGCAAAAGCGCAGGATGGCTTCAGGCCCTGTTCTGGTTCCGGGGGGCAGGCTGAGCCTGTGGTTAATTCTTCTTCCTGATGGGAAAATGGAGTGACCTGTGCCTGTCCCGACACCAAGAGCTAGTCTCTCGTTGGTTCCCCGTCTTCCCGTTCATCCTCAGGACAAATTGCAACCTGTACGGAACAGGAGGTTAAAGGTGCTGATGCTCCAAGTAGGGAGATTGCTAGTAAAGTGGCTGGAATGGCGAACCCGGGCACAAGGAGATGAGAAATGAGGTGCGTTTTAGAAACCTTTCCCCATCACACGGTGTACCATCTTCTGGGTTTCTCATGCATGTTTTCGATGTAGGAAGATGCCCTTGAAGCTGGAGATTTGGGACCCATGCGATGGGTACCACGCAGTATTCCTTTAAAGGGTCTGCGTTTGCTCACCCAACCTCACCAAACCTCTCAGCCCCAAGAGTGTCCACCCTTATGTCTCATCCAGCTGTGGGTCTAGATATGGTCAATCCAGGTTGCATCACAGCCCCTGAACTCATTGTGTAAGAATTTCTATCTCTTTCACTGTCGTTGTTTCATGGGTTTTTCAAAGTAATTTATTTTCATAATGGGGTTTAGCTGCTTTTCACGGCTGTGTTTATGCCGCTTTCCACCCACTTGACACACTAACAGAGAGATATCAATACATAGGCTTTAAGATTATTACTAGTCAGATATATTCTTGTGCGGTGAATAGGGCGTGTTGAGTCCAGTTCTCTGAGCAAGGAGTAGGTCTTGTCTACTACATATTGGGTTTATGGAACGGTATCTGAGCTAATTTGATACCCTTGTTTTATGTATCACCCCACCTCACCTTTCCCGTTAAGCAGCCATAGTGTGTTTTCTGCATGTGTGACTCTGTTCTGTTTTGTAATTCAGTTCAAGTGTAACGGTTTTTACATTCCCTCTATCAGTGATACCTTAGGAGAAGTGTCCTTTTCTGTGTGACTTATTTCACTTAGAATCGTCGTACCTAAATCCACTCATCATGCTGCTACTAACATTATGACATTGATTTCATGGCTGAGTGATATTCCATTGTACATAAGGACCACAACTTCTTTATCCATTTTTCTCTTTCCTGGGATATTGAAGGTGGAATGAAGTGGAGGTCCTTGTCAACAGAGCAGCCCTCAACTTTGGGGTGCTTGTGTCTTGCTGATTTTTCATTTTCCCAATTTATACCCCCATGAGTGGAAGTGCCCTATGCTCTCTAAGCTGTGTTTTTCAGATGTTTCAGGACACACCGTACACTTCTCCAGAGTGGCTGTTGGCAATTTACATCCCGCCCATCAGTGTAGCAAGGCTCCCATTTCTCCATGGCCTGTCCTGCATTTCTGGTTTTGACACTTTTTTCAGCATGGCCCTTTTGACCGATGGGAAGCGAGACTTCTCTGTAGCGCTGATTTGCCTTTCCAGGTTGCTTGGTTGGCCAAAAAGGGCGTATGCGTTTTTTCCTGAATATATTCAGGAAAAAACGCATACGCCCTTTTTGGCCAAGGGCATCATTGTCAACGTTTTGCCGCTTTTCATGTGCTTTAAAGGCGATTCGTATCTACCTCCTGAAATCTGTTTCGTGCAATTCTGCCTTGATTTCAAATCCTCTTCTTTGCCTTCCCTCAATATATTTGTGGACGAGAGTTATCATTTATAACTCTGCAGGTTTGTGAATTGCAGTGCCCTGAACCTCCATTTTACAACTCGCTTTTTTGGGAGCTGGCCGCAAAAGCGCAGGATGGCTTCAGGCCCTGTTCTGGTTCCGGGGGGCAGGCTGAGCCTGTGGTTAATTCTTCTTCCTGATGGGAAAATGGAGTGACCTGTGCCTGTCCGACACCAAGAGCTAGTCTCTCGTTGGTTCCCCGTCTTCCCGTTCATCCTCCAGGACAAATTGCAACCTGTACGGAACAGGAGGTTAAAGGTGCTGATGCTCCAAGTAGGGAGATTGCTAGTAAAGTGGCTGGAATGGCGAACCCGGGCACAAGGAGATGAGAAATGAGGTGCGTTTTAGAAACCTTTCCCCATCACACGGTGTACCATCTTCTGGGTTTCTCATGCATGTTTTCGATGTAGGAAGATGCCCTTGAAGCTGGAGATTTGGGACCCATGCGATGGGTACCACGCAGTATTCCTTTAAAGGGTCTGCGTTTGCTCACCCAACCTCACCAAACCTCTCAGCCCCAAGAGTGTCCACCCTTATGTCTCATCCAGCTGTGGGTCTAGATATGGTCAATCCAGGTTGCATCACAGCCCCTGAACTCATTGTGTAAGAATTTCTATCTCTTTCACTGTCGTTGTTTCATGGGTTTTTCAAAGTAATTTATTTTCATAATGGGGTTTAGCTGCTTTTCACGGCTGTGTTTATGCCGCTTTCCACCCACTTGACACACTAACAGAGAGATATCAATACATAGGCTTTAAGATTATTACTAGTCAGATATATTCTTGTGCGGTGAATAGGGCGTGTTGAGTCCAGTTCTCTGAGCAAGGAGTAGGTCTTGTCTACTACATATTGGGTTTATGGAACGGTATCTGAGCTAATTTGATACCCTTGTTTTATGTATCACCCCACCTCACCTTTCCCGTTAAGCAGCCATAGTGTGTTTTCTGCATGTGTGACTCTGTTCTGTTTTGTAATTCAGTTCAAGTGTAACGGTTTTTACATTCCCTCTATCAGTGATACCTTAGGAGAAGTGTCCTTTTCTGTGTGACTTATTTCACTTAGAATCGTCGTACCTAAATCCACTCATCATGCTGCTACTAACATTATGACATTGATTTCATGGCTGAGTGATATTCCATTGTACATAAGGACCACAACTTCTTTATCCATTTTTCTCTTTCCTGGGATATTGAAGGTGGAATGAAGTGGAGGTCCTTGTCAACAGAGCAGCCCTCAACTTTGGGGTGCTTGTGTCTTGCTGATTTTTCATTTTCCCAATTTATACCCCCATGAGTGGAAGTGCCCTATGCTCTCTAAGCTGTGTTTTTCAGATGTTTCAGGACACACCGTACACTTCTCCAGAGTGGCTGTTGGCAATTTACATCCCGCCCATCAGTGTAGCAAGGCTCCCATTTCTCCATGGCCTGTCCTGCATTTCTGGTTTTGACACTTTTTTCAGCATGGCCCTTTTGACCGATGGGAAGCGAGACTTCTCTGTAGCGCTGATTTGCCTTTCCAGGTTGCTTGGTTGGCCAAAAAGGGCGTATGCGTTTTTTCCTGAATATATTCAGGAAAAAACGCATACGCCCTTTTTGGCCAAGGGCATCATTGTCAACGTTTTGCCGCTTTTCATGTGCTTTAAAGGCGATTCGTATCTACCTCCTGAAATCTGTTTCGTGCAATTCTGCCTTGATTTCAAATCCTCTTCTTTGCCTTCCCTCAATATATTTGTGGACGAGAGTTATCATTTATAACTCTGCAGGTTTGTGAATTGCAGTGCCCTGAACCTCCATTTTACAACTCGCTTTTTGGGAGCTGGCCGCAAAAGCGCAGGATGGCTTCAGGCCCTGTTCTGGTTCCGGGGGGCAGGCTGAGCCTGTGGTTAATTCTTCTTCCTGATGGGAAAATGGAGTGACCTGTGCCTGTCCCGACACCAAGAGCTAGTCTCTCGTTGGTTCCCCGTCTTCCCGTTCATCCTCAGGACAAATTGCAACCTGTACGGAACAGGAGGTTAAAGGTGCTGATGCTCCAAGTAGGGAGATTGCTAGTAAAGTGGCTGGAATGGCGAACCCGGGCACAAGGAGATGAGAAATGAGGTGCGTTTTAGAAACCTTTCCCCATCACACGGTGTACCATCTTCTGGGTTTCTCATGCATGTTTTCGATGTAGGAAGATGCCCTTGAAGCTGGAGATTTGGGACCCATGCGATGGGTACCACGCAGTATTCCTTTAAAGGGTCTGCGTTTGCTCACCCAACCTCACCAAACCTCTCAGCCCCAAGAGTGTCCACCCTTATGTCTCATCCAGCTGTGGGTCTAGATATGGTCAATCCAGGTTGCATCACAGCCCCTGAACTCATTGTGTAAGAATTTCTATCTCTTTCACTGTCGTTGTTTCATGGGTTTTTCAAAGTAATTTATTTTCATAATGGGGTTTAGCTGCTTTTCACGGCTGTGTTTATGCCGCTTTCCACCCACTTGACACACTAACAGAGAGATATCAATACATAGGCTTTAAGATTATTACTAGTCAGATATATTCTTGTGCGGTGAATAGGGCGTGTTGAGTCCAGTTCTCTGAGCAAGGAGTAGGTCTTGTCTACTACATATTGGGTTTATGGAACGGTATCTGAGCTAATTTGATACCCTTGTTTTATGTATCACCCCACCTCACCTTTCCCGTTAAGCAGCCATAGTGTGTTTTCTGCATGTGTGACTCTGTTCTGTTTTGTAATTCAGTTCAAGTGTAACGGTTTTTACATTCCCTCTATCAGTGATACCTTAGGAGAAGTGTCCTTTTCTGTGTGACTTATTTCACTTAGAATCGTCGTACCTAAATCCACTCATCATGCTGCTACTAACATTATGACATTGATTTCATGGCTGAGTGATATTCCATTGTACATAAGGACCACAACTTCTTTATCCATTTTTCTCTTTCCTGGGATATTGAAGGTGGAATGAAGTGGAGGTCCTTGTCAACAGAGCAGCCCTCAACTTTGGGGTGCTTGTGTCTTGCTGATTTTTCATTTTCCCAATTTATACCCCCATGAGTGGAAGTGCCCTATGCTCTCTAAGCTGTGTTTTTCAGATGTTTCAGGACACACCGTACACTTCTCCAGAGTGGCTGTTGGCAATTTACATCCCGCCCATCAGTGTAGCAAGGCTCCCATTTCTCCATGGCCTGTCCTGCATTTCTGGTTTTGACACTTTTTTCAGCATGGCCCTTTTGACCGATGGGAAGCGAGACTTCTCTGTAGCGCTGATTTGCCTTTCCAGGTTGCTTGGTTGGCCAAAAAGGGCGTATGCGTTTTTTCCTGAATATATTCAGGAAAAAACGCATACGCCCTTTTTGGCCAAGGGCATCATTGTCAACGTTTTGCCGCTTTTCATGTGCTTTAAAGGCGATTCGTATCTACCTCCTGAAATCTGTTTCGTGCAATTCTGCCTTGATTTCAAATCCTCTTCTTTGCCTTCCCTCAATATATTTGTGGACGAGAGTTATCATTTATAACTCTGCAGGTTTGTGAATTGCAGTGCCCTGAACCTCCATTTTACAACTCGCTTTTTGGGAGCTGGCCGCAAAAGCGCAGGATGGCTTCAGGCCCTGTTCTGGTTCCGGGGGCAGGCTGAGCCTGTGGTTAATTCTTCTTCCTGATGGGAAAATGGAGTGACCTGTGCCTGTCCCGACACCAAGAGCTAGTCTCTCGTTGGTTCCCCGTCTTCCCGTTCATCCTCAGGACAAATTGCAACCTGTACGGAACAGGAGGTTAAAGGTGCTGATGCTCCAAGTAGGGAGATTGCTAGTAAAGTGGCTGGAATGGCGAACCCGGGCACAAGGAGATGAGAAATGAGGTGCGTTTTAGAAACCTTTCCCCATCACACGGTGTACCATCTTCTGGGTTTCTCATGCATGTTTTCGATGTAGGAAGATGCCCTTGAAGCTGGAGATTTGGGACCCATGCGATGGGTACCACGCAGTATTACTTTAAAGGGTCTGCGTTTGCTCACCCAACCTCACCAAACCTCTCAGCCCCAAGAGTGTCCACCCTTATGTCTCATCCAGCTGTGGGTCTAGATATGGTCAATCCAGGTTGCATCACAGCCCCTGAACTCATTGTGTAAGAATTTCTATCTCTTTCACTGTCGTTGTTTCATGGGTTTTTCAAAGTAATTTATTTTCATAATGGGGTTTAGCTGCTTTTCACGGCTGTGTTTATGCCGCTTTCCACCCACTTGACACACTAACAGAGAGATATCAATACATAGGCTTTAAGATTATTACTAGTCAGATATATTCTTGTGCGGTGAATAGGGCGTGTTGAGTCCAGTTCTCTGAGCAAGGAGTAGGTCTTGTCTACTACATATTGGGTTTATGGAACGGTATCTGAGCTAATTTGATACCCTTGTTTTATGTATCACCCCACCTCACCTTTCCCGTTAAGCAGCCATAGTGTGTTTTCTGCATGTGTGACTCTGTTCTGTTTTGTAATTCAGTTCAAGTGTAACGGTTTTTACATTCCCTCTATCAGTGATACCTTAGGAGAAGTGTCCTTTTCTGTGTGACTTATTTCACTTAGAATCGTCGTACCTAAATCCACTCATCATGCTGCTACTAACATTATGACATTGATTTCATGGCTGAGTGATATTCCATTGTCCATAAGGACCACAACTTCTTTATCCATTTTTCTCTTTCCTGGGATATTGAAGGTGGAATGAAGTGGAGGTCCTTGTCAACAGAGCAGCCCTCAACTTTGGGGGTGCTTGTGTCTTGCTGATTTTTCATTTTCCCAATTTATACCCCCATGAGTGGAAGTGCCCTATGCTCTCTAAGCTGTGTTTTTCAGATGTTTCAGGACACACCGTACACTTCTCCAGAGTGGCTGTTGGCAATTTACATCCCGCCCATCAGTGTAGCAAGGCTCCCATTTCTCCATGGCCTGTCCTGCATTTCTGGTTTTGACACTTTTTTCAGCATGGCCCTTTTGACCGATGGGAAGCGAGACTTCTCTGTAGCGCTGATTTGCCTTTCCAGGTTGCTTGGTTGGCCAAAAAGGGCGTATGCGTTTTTTCCTGAATATATTCAGGAAAAAACGCATACGCCCTTTTTGGCCAAGGGCATCATTGTCAACGTTTTGCCGCTTTTCATGTGCTTTAAAGGCGATTCGTATCTACCTCCTGAAATCTGTTTCGTGCAATTCTGCCTTGATTTCAAATCCTCTTCTTTGCCTTCCCTCAATATATTTGTGGACGAGAGTTATCATTTATAACTCTGCAGGTTTGTGAATTGCAGTGCCCTGAACCTCCATTTTACAACTCGCTTTTTTGGGAGCTGGCCGCAAAAGCGCAGGATGGCTTCAGGCCCTGTTCTGGTTCCGGGGGGCAGGCTGAGCCTGTGGTTAATTCTTCTTCCTGATGGGAAAATGGAGTGACCTGTGCCTGTCCCGACACCAAGAGCTAGTCTCTCGTTGGTTCCCCGTCTTCCCGTTCATCCTCAGGACAAATTGCAACCTGTACGGAACAGGAGGTTAAAGGTGCTGATGCTCCAAGTAGGGAGATTGCTAGTAAAGTGGCTGGAATGGCGAACCCGGGCACAAGGAGATGAGAAATGAGGTGCGTTTTAGAAACCTTTCCCCATCACACGGTGTACCATCTTCTGGGTTTCTCATGCATGTTTTCGATGTAGGAAGATGCCCTTGAAGCTGGAGATTTGGGACCCATGCGATGGGTACCACGCAGTATTCCTTTAAAGGGTCTGCGTTTGCTCACCCAACCTCACCAAACCTCTCAGCCCCAAGAGTGTCCACCCTTATGTCTCATCCAGCTGTGGGTCTAGATATGGTCAATCCAGGTTGCATCACAGCCCCTGAACTCATTGTGTAAGAATTTCTATCTCTTTCACTGTCGTTGTTTCATGGGTTTTTCAAAGTAATTTATTTTCATAATGGGGTTTAGCTGCTTTTCACGGCTGTGTTTATGCCGCTTTCCACCCACTTGACACACTAACAGAGAGATATCAATACATAGGCTTTAAGATTATTACTAGTCAGATATATTCTTGTGCGGTGAATAGGGCGTGTTGAGTCCAGTTCTCTGAGCAAGGAGTAGGTCTTGTCTACTACATATTGGGTTTATGGAACGGTATCTGAGCTAATTTGATACCCTTGTTTTATGTATCACCCCACCTCACCTTTCCCGTTAAGCAGCCATAGTGTGTTTTCTGCATGTGTGACTCTGTTCTGTTTTGTAATTCAGTTCAAGTGTAACGGTTTTTACATTCCCTCTATCAGTGATACCTTAGGAGAAGTGTCCTTTTCTGTGTGACTTATTTCACTTAGAATCGTCGTACCTAAATCCACTCATCATGCTGCTACTAACATTATGACATTGATTTCATGGCTGAGTGATATTCCATTGTACATAAGGACCACAACTTCTTTATCCATTTTTCTCTTTCCTGGGATATTGAAGGTGGAATGAAGTGGAGGTCCTTGTCAACAGAGCAGCCCTCAACTTTGGGGTGCTTGTGTCTTGCTGATTTTTCATTTTCCCAATTTATACCCCCATGAGTGGAAGTGCCCTATGCTCTCTAAGCTGTGTTTTTCAGATGTTTCAGGACACACCGTACACTTCTCCAGAGTGGCTGTTGGCAATTTACATCCCGCCCATCAGTGTAGCAAGGCTCCCATTTCTCCATGGCCTGTCCTGCATTTCTGGTTTTGACACTTTTTTCAGCATGGCCCTTTTGACCGATGGGAAGCGAGACTTCTCTGTAGCGCTGATTTGCCTTTCCAGGTTGCTTGGTTGGCCAAAAAGGGCGTATGCGTTTTTTCCTGAATATATTCAGGAAAAAACGCATACGCCCTTTTTGGCCAAGGGCATCATTGTCAACGTTTTGCCGCTTTTCATGTGCTTTAAAGGCGATTCGTATCTACCTCCTGAAATCTGTTTCGTGCAATTCTGCCTTGATTTCAAATCCTCTTCTTTGCCTTCCCTCAATATATTTGTGGACGAGAGTTATCATTTATAACTCTGCAGGTTTGTGAATTGCAGTGCCCTGAACCTCCATTTTACAACTCGCTTTTTTGGGAGCTGGCCGCAAAAGCGCAGGATGGCTTCAGGCCCTGTTCTGGTTCCGGGGGGCAGGCTGAGCCTGTGGTTAATTCTTCTTCCTGATGGGAAAATGGAGTGACCTGTGCCTGTCCCGACACCAAGAGCTAGTCTCTCGTTGGTTCCCCGTCTTCCCGTTCATCCTCAGGACAAATTGCAACCTGTACGGAACAGGAGGTTAAAGGTGCTGATGCTCCAAGTAGGGAGATTGCTAGTAAAGTGGCTGGAATGGCGAACCCGGGCACAAGGAGATGAGAAATGAGGTGCGTTTTAGAAACCTTTCCCCATCACACGGTGTACCATCTTCTGGGTTTCTCATGCATGTTTTCGATGTAGGAAGATGCCCTTGAAGCTGGAGATTTGGGACCCATGCGATGGGTACCACGCAGTATTCCTTTAAAGGGTCTGCGTTTGCTCACCCAACCTCACCAAACCTCTCAGCCCCAAGAGTGTCCACCCTTATGTCTCATCCAGCTGTGGGTCTAGATATGGTCAATCCAGGTTGCATCACAGCCCCTGAACTCATTGTGTAAGAATTTCTATCTCTTTCACTGTCGTTGTTTCATGGGTTTTTCAAAGTAATTTATTTTCATAATGGGGTTTAGCTGCTTTTCACGGCTGTGTTTTATGCCGCTTTCCACCCACTTGACACACTAACAGAGAGATATCAATACATAGGCTTTAAGATTATTACTAGTCAGATATATTCTTGTGCGGTGAATAGGGCGTGTTGAGTCCAGTTCTCTGAGCAAGGAGTAGGTCTTGTCTACTACATATTGGGTTTATGGAACGGTATCTGAGCTAATTTGATACCCTTGTTTTATGTATCACCCCACCTCACCTTTCCCGTTAAGCAGCCATAGTGTGTTTTCTGCATGTGTGACTCTGTTCTGTTTTGTAATTCAGTTCAAGTGTAACGGTTTTTACATTCCCTCTATCAGTGATACCTTAGGAGAAGTGTCCTTTTCTGTGTGACTTATTTCACTTAGAATCGTCGTACCTAAATCCACTCATCATGCTGCTACTAACATTATGACATTGATTTCATGGCTGAGTGATATTCCATTGTCCATAAGGACCACAACTTCTTTATCCATTTTTCTCTTTCCTGGGATATTGAAGGTGGAATGAAGTGGAGGTCCTTGTCAACAGAGCAGCCCTCAACTTTGGGGTGCTTGTGTCTTGCTGATTTTTCATTTTCCCAATTTATACCCCCATGAGTGGAAGTGCCCTATGCTCTCTAAGCTGTGTTTTTCAGATGTTTCAGGACACACCGTACACTTCTCCAGAGTGGCTGTTGGCAATTTACATCCCGCCCATCAGTGTAGCAAGGCTCCCATTTCTCCATGGCCTGTCCTGCATTTCTGGTTTTGACACTTTTTTCAGCATGGCCCTTTTGACCGATGGGAAGCGAGACTTCTCTGTAGCGCTGATTTGCCTTTCCAGGTTGCTTGGTTGGCCAAAAAGGGCGTATGCGTTTTTTCCTGAATATATTCAGGAAAAAACGCATACGCCCTTTTTGGCCAAGGGCATCATTGTCAACGTTTTGCCGCTTTTCATGTGCTTTAAAGGCGATTCGTATCTACCTCCTGAAATCTGTTTCGTGCAATTCTGCCTTGATTTCAAATCCTCTTCTTTGCCTTCCCTCAATATATTTGTGGACGAGAGTTATCATTTATAACTCTGCAGGTTTGTGAATTGCAGTGCCCTGAACCTCCATTTTACAACTCGCTTTTTTGGGAGCTGGCCGCAAAAGCGCAGGATGGCTTCAGGCCCTGTTCTGGTTCCGGGGGGGCAGGCTGAGCCTGTGGTTAATTCTTCTTCCTGATGGGAAAATGGAGTGACCTGTGCCTGTCCCGACACCAAGAGCTAGTCTCTCGTTGGTTCCCCGTCTTCCCGTTCATCCTCAGGACAAATTGCAACCTGTACGGAACAGGAGGTTAAAGGTGCTGATGCTCCAAGTAGGGAGATTGCTAGTAAAGTGGCTGGAATGGCGAACCCGGGCACAAGGAGATGAGAAATGAGGTGCGTTTTAGAAACCTTTCCCCATCACACGGTGTACCATCTTCTGGGTTTCTCATGCATGTTTTCGATGTAGGAAGATGCCCTTGAAGCTGGAGATTTGGGACCCATGCGATGGGTACCACGCAGTATTCCTTTAAAGGGTCTGCGTTTGCTCACCCAACCTCACCAAACCTCTCAGCCCCAAGAGTGTCCACCCTTATGTCTCATCCAGCTGTGGGTCTAGATATGGTCAATCCAGGTTGCATCACAGCCCCTGAACTCATTGTGTAAGAATTTCTATCTCTTTCACTGTCGTTGTTTCATGGGTTTTTCAAAGTAATTTATTTTCATAATGGGGTTTAGCTGCTTTTCACGGCTGTGTTTATGCCGCTTTCCACCCACTTGACACACTAACAGAGAGATATCAATACATAGGCTTTAAGATTATTACTAGTCAGATATATTCTTGTGCGGTGAATAGGGCGTGTTGAGTCCAGTTCTCTGAGCAAGGAGTAGGTCTTGTCTACTACATATTGGGTTTATGGAACGGTATCTGAGCTAATTTGATACCCTTGTTTTATGTATCACCCCACCTCACCTTTCCCGTTAAGCAGCCATAGTGTGTTTTCTGCATGTGTGACTCTGTTCTGTTTTGTAATTCAGTTCAAGTGTAACGGTTTTTACATTCCCTCTATCAGTGATACCTTAGGAGAAGTGTCCTTTTCTGTGTGACTTATTTCACTTAGAATCGTCGTACCTAAATCCACTCATCATGCTGCTACTAACATTATGACATTGATTTCATGGCTGAGTGATATTCCATTGTCCATAAGGACCACAACTTCTTTATCCATTTTTCTCTTTCCTGGGATATTGAAGGTGGAATGAAGTGGAGGTCCTTGTCAACAGAGCAGCCCTCAACTTTGGGGTGCTTGTGTCTTGCTGATTTTCATTTTCCCAATTTATACCCCCATGAGTGGAAGTGCCCTATGCTCTCTAAGCTGTGTTTTTCAGATGTTTCAGGACACACCGTACACTTCTCCAGAGTGGCTGTTGGCAATTTACATCCCGCCCATCAGTGTAGCAAGGCTCCCATTTCTCCATGGCCTGTCCTGCATTTCTGGTTTTGACACTTTTTTCAGCATGGCCCTTTTGACCGATGGGAAGCGAGACTTCTCTGTAGCGCTGATTTGCCTTTCCAGGTTGCTTGGTTGGCCAAAAAGGGCGTATGCGTTTTTTCCTGAATATATTCAGGAAAAAACGCATACGCCCTTTTTGGCCAAGGGCATCATTGTCAACGTTTTGCCGCTTTTCATGTGCTTTAAAGGCGATTCGTATCTACCTCCTGAAATCTGTTTCGTGCAATTCTGCCTTGATTTCAAATCCTCTTCTTTGCCTTCCCTCAATATATTTGTGGACGAGAGTTATCATTTATAACTCTGCAGGTTTGTGAATTGCAGTGCCCTGAACCTCCATTTTACAACTCGCTTTTTTGGGAGCTGGCCGCAAAAGCGCAGGATGGCTTCAGGCCCTGTTCTGGTTCCGGGGGGCAGGCTGAGCCTGTGGTTAATTCTTCTTCCTGATGGGAAAATGGAGTGACCTGTGCCTGTCCCGACACCAAGAGCTAGTCTCTCGTTGGTTCCCCGTCTTCCCGTTCATCCTCAGGACAAATTGCAACCTGTACGGAACAGGAGGTTAAAGGTGCTGATGCTCCAAGTAGGGAGATTGCTAGTAAAGTGGCTGGAATGGCGAACCCGGGCACAAGGAGATGAGAAATGAGGTGCGTTTTAGAAACCTTTCCCCATCACACGGTGTACCATCTTCTGGGTTTCTCATGCATGTTTTCGATGTAGGAAGATGCCCTTGAAGCTGGAGATTTGGGACCCATGCGATGGGTACCACGCAGTATTCCTTTAAAGGGTCTGCGTTTGCTCACCCAACCTCACCAAACCTCTCAGCCCCAAGAGTGTCCACCCTTATGTCTCATCCAGCTGTGGGTCTAGATATGGTCAATCCAGGTTGCATCACAGCCCCTGAACTCATTGTGTAAGAATTTCTATCTCTTTCACTGTCGTTGTTTCATGGGTTTTTCAAAGTAATTTATTTTCATAATGGGGTTTAGCTGCTTTTCACGGCTGTGTTTATGCCGCTTTCCACCCACTTGACACACTAACAGAGAGATATCAATACATAGGCTTTAAGATTATTACTAGTCAGATATATTCTTGTGCGGTGAATAGGGCGTGTTGAGTCCAGTTCTCTGAGCAAGGAGTAGGTCTTGTCTACTACATATTGGGTTTATGGAACGGTATCTGAGCTAATTTGATACCCTTGTTTTATGTATCACCCCACCTCACCTTTCCCGTTAAGCAGCCATAGTGTGTTTTCTGCATGTGTGACTCTGTTCTGTTTTGTAATTCAGTTCAAGTGTAACGGTTTTTACATTCCCTCTATCAGTGATACCTTAGGAGAAGTGTCCTTTTCTGTGTGACTTATTTCACTTAGAATCGTCGTACCTAAATCCACTCATCATGCTGCTACTAACATTATGACATTGATTTCATGGCTGAGTGATATTCCATTGTACATAAGGACCACAACTTCTTTATCCATTTTTCTCTTTCCTGGGATATTGAAGGTGGAATGAAGTGGAGGTCCTTGTCAACAGAGCAGCCCTCAACTTTGGGGTGCTTGTGTCTTGCTGATTTTTCATTTTCCCAATTTATACCCCCATGAGTGGAAGTGCCCTATGCTCTCTAAGCTGTGTTTTTCAGATGTTTCAGGACACACCGTACACTTCTCCAGAGTGGCTGTTGGCAATTTACATCCCGCCCATCAGTGTAGCAAGGCTCCCATTTCTCCATGGCCTGTCCTGCATTTCTGGTTTTGACACTTTTTTCAGCATGGCCCTTTTGACCGATGGGAAGCGAGACTTCTCTGTAGCGCTGATTTGCCTTTCCAGGTTGCTTGGTTGGCCAAAAAGGGCGTATGCGTTTTTTCCTGAATATATTCAGGAAAAAACGCATACGCCCTTTTTGGCCAAGGGCATCATTGTCAACGTTTTGCCGCTTTTCATGTGCTTTAAAGGCGATTCGTATCTACCTCCTGAAATCTGTTTCGTGCAATTCTGCCTTGATTTCAAATCCTCTTCTTTGCCTTCCCTCAATATATTTGTGGACGAGAGTTATCATTTATAACTCTGCAGGTTTGTGAATTGCAGTGCCCTGAACCTCCATTTTACAACTCGCTTTTTTGGGAGCTGGCCGCAAAAGCGCAGGATGGCTTCAGGCCCTGTTCTGGTTCCGGGGGGCAGGCTGAGCCTGTGGTTAATTCTTCTTCCTGATGGGAAAATGGAGTGACCTGTGCCTGTCCCGACACCAAGAGCTAGTCTCTCGTTGGTTCCCCGTCTTCCCGTTCATCCTCAGGACAAATTGCAACCTGTACGGAACAGGAGGTTAAAGGTGCTGATGCTCCAAGTAGGGAGATTGCTAGTAAAGTGGCTGGAATGGCGAACCCGGGCACAAGGAGATGAGAAATGAGGTGCGTTTTAGAAACCTTTCCCCATCACACGGTGTACCATCTTCTGGGTTTCTCATGCATGTTTTCGATGTAGGAAGATGCCCTTGAAGCTGGAGATTTGGGACCCATGCGATGGGTACCACGCAGTATTCCTTTAAAGGGTCTGCGTTTGCTCACCCAACCTCACCAAACCTCTCAGCCCCAAGAGTGTCCACCCTTATGTCTCATCCAGCTGTGGGTCTAGATATGGTCAATCCAGGTTGCATCACAGCCCCTGAACTCATTGTGTAAGAATTTCTATCTCTTTCACTGTCGTTGTTTCATGGGTTTTTCAAAGTAATTTATTTTCATAATGGGGTTTAGCTGCTTTTCACGGCTGTGTTTATGCCGCTTTCCACCCACTTGACACACTAACAGAGAGATATCAATACATAGGCTTTAAGATTATTACTAGTCAGATATATTCTTGTGCGGTGAATAGGGCGTGTTGAGTCCAGTTCTCTGAGCAAGGAGTAGGTCTTGTCTACTACATATTGGGTTTATGGAACGGTATCTGAGCTAATTTGATACCCTTGTTTTATGTATCACCCCACCTCACCTTTCCCGTTAAGCAGCCATAGTGTGTTTTCTGCATGTGTGACTCTGTTCTGTTTTGTAATTCAGTTCAAGTGTAACGGTTTTTACATTCCCTCTATCAGTGATACCTTAGGAGAAGTGTCCTTTTCTGTGTGACTTATTTCACTTAGAATCGTCGTACCTAAATCCACTCATCATGCTGCTACTAACATTATGACATTGATTTCATGGCTGAGTGATATTCCATTGTCCATAAGGACCACAACTTCTTTATCCATTTTTCTCTTTCCTGGGATATTGAAGGTGGAATGAAGTGGAGGTCCTTGTCAACAGAGCAGCCCTCAACTTTGGGGTGCTTGTGTCTTGCTGATTTTTCATTTTCCCAATTTATACCCCCATGAGTGGAAGTGCCCTATGCTCTCTAAGCTGTGTTTTTCAGATGTTTCAGGACACACCGTACACTTCTCCAGAGTGGCTGTTGGCAATTTACATCCCGCCCATCAGTGTAGCAAGGCTCCCATTTCTCCATGGCCTGTCCTGCATTTCTGGTTTTGACACTTTTTTCAGCATGGCCCTTTTGACCGATGGGAAGCGAGACTTCTCTGTAGCGCTGATTTGCCTTTCCAGGTTGCTTGGTTGGCCAAAAAGGGCGTATGCGTTTTTTCCTGAATATATTCAGGAAAAAACGCATACGCCCTTTTTGGCCAAGGGCATCATTGTCAACGTTTTGCCGCTTTTCATGTGCTTTAAAGGCGATTCGTATCTACCTCCTGAAATCTGTTTCGTGCAATTCTGCCTTGATTTCAAATCCTCTTCTTTGCCTTCCCTCAATATATTTGTGGACGAGAGTTATCATTTATAACTCTGCAGGTTTGTGAATTGCAGTGCCCTGAACCTCCATTTTACAACTCGCTTTTTTGGGAGCTGGCCGCAAAAGCGCAGGATGGCTTCAGGCCCTGTTCTGGTTCCGGGGGGCAGGCTGAGCCTGTGGTTAATTCTTCTTCCTGATGGGAAAATGGAGTGACCTGTGCCTGTCCCGACACCAAGAGCTAGTCTCTCGTTGGTTCCCCGTCTTCCCGTTCATCCTCAGGACAAATTGCAACCTGTACGGAACAGGAGGTTAAAGGTGCTGATGCTCCAAGTAGGGAGATTGCTAGTAAAGTGGCTGGAATGGCGAACCCGGGCACAAGGAGATGAGAAATGAGGTGCGTTTTAGAAACCTTTCCCCATCACACGGTGTACCATCTTCTGGGTTTCTCATGCATGTTTTCGATGTAGGAAGATGCCCTTGAAGCTGGAGATTTGGGACCCATGCGATGGGTACCACGCAGTATTCCTTTAAAGGGTCTGCGTTTGCTCACCCAACCTCACCAAACCTCTCAGCCCCAAGAGTGTCCACCCTTATGTCTCATCCAGCTGTGGGTCTAGATATGGTCAATCCAGGTTGCATCACAGCCCCTGAACTCATTGTGTAAGAATTTCTATCTCTTTCACTGTCGTTGTTTCATGGGTTTTTCAAAGTAATTTATTTTCATAATGGGGTTTAGCTGCTTTTCACGGCTGTGTTTATGCCGCTTTCCACCCACTTGACACACTAACAGAGAGATATCAATACATAGGCTTTAAGATTATTACTAGTCAGATATATTCTTGTGCGGTGAATAGGGCGTGTTGAGTCCAGTTCTCTGAGCAAGGAGTAGGTCTTGTCTACTACATATTGGGTTTATGGAACGGTATCTGAGCTAATTTGATACCCTTGTTTTATGTATCACCCCACCTCACCTTTCCCGTTAAGCAGCCATAGTGTGTTTTCTGCATGTGTGACTCTGTTCTGTTTTGTAATTCAGTTCAAGTGTAACGGTTTTTACATTCCCTCTATCAGTGATACCTTAGGAGAAGTGTCCTTTTCTGTGTGACTTATTTCACTTAGAATCGTCGTACCTAAATCCACTCATCATGCTGCTACTAACATTATGACATTGATTTCATGGCTGAGTGATATTCCATTGTCCATAAGGACCACAACTTCTTTATCCATTTTTCTCTTTCCTGGGATATTGAAGGTGGAATGAAGTGGAGGTCCTTGTCAACAGAGCAGCCCTCAACTTTGGGGTGCTTGTGTCTTGCTGATTTTTCATTTTCCCAATTTATACCCCCATGAGTGGAAGTGCCCTATGCTCTCTAAGCTGTGTTTTTCAGATGTTTCAGGACACACCGTACACTTCTCCAGAGTGGCTGTTGGCAATTTACATCCCGCCCATCAGTGTAGCAAGGCTCCCATTTCTCCATGGCCTGTCCTGCATTTCTGGTTTTGACACTTTTTTCAGCATGGCCCTTTTGACCGATGGGAAGCGAGACTTCTCTGTAGCGCTGATTTGCCTTTCCAGGTTGCTTGGTTGGCCAAAAAGGGCGTATGCGTTTTTTCCTGAATATATTCAGGAAAAAACGCATACGCCCTTTTTGGCCAAGGGCATCATTGTCAACGTTTTGCCGCTTTTCATGTGCTTTAAAGGCGATTCGTATCTACCTCCTGAAATCTGTTTCGTGCAATTCTGCCTTGATTTCAAATCCTCTTCTTTGCCTTCCCTCAATATATTTGTGGACGAGAGTTATCATTTATAACTCTGCAGGTTTGTGAATTGCAGTGCCCTGAACCTCCATTTTACAACTCGCTTTTTTGGGAGCTGGCCGCAAAAGCGCAGGATGGCTTCAGGCCCTGTTCTGGTTCCGGGGGGCAGGCTGAGCCTGTGGTTAATTCTTCTTCCTGATGGGAAAATGGAGTGACCTGTGCCTGTCCCGACACCAAGAGCTAGTCTCTCGTTGGTTCCCCGTCTTCCCGTTCATCCTCAGGACAAATTGCAACCTGTACGGAACAGGAGGTTAAAGGTGCTGATGCTCCAAGTAGGGAGATTGCTAGTAAAGTGGCTGGAATGGCGAACCCGGGCACAAGGAGATGAGAAATGAGGTGCGTTTTAGAAACCTTTCCCCATCACACGGTGTACCATCTTCTGGGTTTCTCATGCATGTTTTCGATGTAGGAAGATGCCCTTGAAGCTGGAGATTTGGGACCCATGCGATGGGTACCACGCAGTATTCCTTTAAAGGGTCTGCGTTTGCTCACCCAACCTCACCAAACCTCTCAGCCCCAAGAGTGTCCACCCTTATGTCTCATCCAGCTGTGGGTCTAGATATGGTCAATCCAGGTTGCATCACAGCCCCTGAACTCATTGTGTAAGAATTTCTATCTCTTTCACTGTCGTTGTTTCATGGGTTTTTCAAAGTAATTTATTTTCATAATGGGGTTTAGCTGCTTTTCACGGCTGTGTTTATGCCGCTTTCCACCCACTTGACACACTAACAGAGAGATATCAATACATAGGCTTTAAGATTATTACTAGTCAGATATATTCTTGTGCGGTGAATAGGGCGTGTTGAGTCCAGTTCTCTGAGCAAGGAGTAGGTCTTGTCTACTACATATTGGGTTTATGGAACGGTATCTGAGCTAATTTGATACCCTTGTTTTATGTATCACCCCACCTCACCTTTCCCGTTAAGCAGCCATAGTGTGTTTTCTGCATGTGTGACTCTGTTCTGTTTTGTAATTCAGTTCAAGTGTAACGGTTTTTACATTCCCTCTATCAGTGATACCTTAGGAGAAGTGTCCTTTTCTGTGTGACTTATTTCACTTAGAATCGTCGTACCTAAATCCACTCATCATGCTGCTACTAACATTATGACATTGATTTCATGGCTGAGTGATATTCCATTGTCCATAAGGACCACAACTTCTTTATCCATTTTTCTCTTTCCTGGGATATTGAAGGTGGAATGAAGTGGAGGTCCTTGTCAACAGAGCAGCCCTCAACTTTGGGGTGCTTGTGTCTTGCTGATTTTTCATTTTCCCAATTTATACCCCCATGAGTGGAAGTGCCCTATGCTCTCTAAGCTGTGTTTTTCAGATGTTTCAGGACACACCGTACACTTCTCCAGAGTGGCTGTTGGCAATTTACATCCCGCCCATCAGTGTAGCAAGGCTCCCATTTCTCCATGGCCTGTCCTGCATTTCTGGTTTTGACACTTTTTTCAGCATGGCCCTTTTGACCGATGGGAAGCGAGACTTCTCTGTAGCGCTGATTTGCCTTTCCAGGTTGCTTGGTTGGCCAAAAAGGGCGTATGCGTTTTTTCCTGAATATATTCAGGAAAAAACGCATACGCCCTTTTTGGCCAAGGGCATCATTGTCAACGTTTTGCCGCTTTTCATGTGCTTTAAAGGCGATTCGTATCTACCTCCTGAAATCTGTTTCGTGCAATTCTGCCTTGATTTCAAATCCTCTTCTTTGCCTTCCCTCAATATATTTGTGGACGAGAGTTATCATTTATAACTCTGCAGGTTTGTGAATTGCAGTGCCCTGAACCTCCATTTTACAACTCGCTTTTTTGGGAGCTGGCCGCAAAAGCGCAGGATGGCTTCAGGCCCTGTTCTGGTTCCGGGGGGCAGGCTGAGCCTGTGGTTAATTCTTCTTCCTGATGGGAAAATGGAGTGACCTGTGCCTGTCCCGACACCAAGAGCTAGTCTCTCGTTGGTTCCCCGTCTTCCCGTTCATCCTCAGGACAAATTGCAACCTGTACGGAACAGGAGGTTAAAGGTGCTGATGCTCCAAGTAGGGAGATTGCTAGTAAAGTGGCTGGAATGGCGAACCCGGGCACAAGGAGATGAGAAATGAGGTGCGTTTTAGAAACCTTTCCCCATCACACGGTGTACCATCTTCTGGGTTTCTCATGCATGTTTTCGATGTAGGAAGATGCCCTTGAAGCTGGAGATTTGGGACCCATGCGATGGGTACCACGCAGTATTCCTTTAAAGGGTCTGCGTTTGCTCACCCAACCTCACCAAACCTCTCAGCCCCAAGAGTGTCCACCCTTATGTCTCATCCAGCTGTGGGTCTAGATATGGTCAATCCAGGTTGCATCACAGCCCCTGAACTCATTGTGTAAGAATTTCTATCTCTTTCACTGTCGTTGTTTCATGGGTTTTTCAAAGTAATTTATTTTCATAATGGGGTTTAGCTGCTTTTCACGGCTGTGTTTATGCCGCTTTCCACCCACTTGACACACTAACAGAGAGATATCAATACATAGGCTTTAAGATTATTACTAGTCAGATATATTCTTGTGCGGTGAATAGGGCGTGTTGAGTCCAGTTCTCTGAGCAAGGAGTAGGTCTTGTCTACTACATATTGGGTTTATGGAACGGTATCTGAGCTAATTTGATACCCTTGTTTTATGTATCACCCCACCTCACCTTTCCCGTTAAGCAGCCATAGTGTGTTTTCTGCATGTGTGACTCTGTTCTGTTTTGTAATTCAGTTCAAGTGTAACGGTTTTTACATTCCCTCTATCAGTGATACCTTAGGAGAAGTGTCCTTTTCTGTGTGACTTATTTCACTTAGAATCGTCGTACCTAAATCCACTCATCATGCTGCTACTAACATTATGACATTGATTTCATGGCTGAGTGATATTCCATTGTCCATAAGGACCACAACTTCTTTATCCATTTTTCTCTTTCCTGGGATATTGAAGGTGGAATGAAGTGGAGGTCCTTGTCAACAGAGCAGCCCTCAACTTTGGGGTGCTTGTGTCTTGCTGATTTTTCATTTTCCCAATTTATACCCCCATGAGTGGAAGTGCCCTATGCTCTCTAAGCTGTGTTTTTCAGATGTTTCAGGACACACCGTACACTTCTCCAGAGTGGCTGTTGGCAATTTACATCCCGCCCATCAGTGTAGCAAGGCTCCCATTTCTCCATGGCCTGTCCTGCATTTCTGGTTTTGACACTTTTTTCAGCATGGCCCTTTTGACCGATGGGAAGCGAGACTTCTCTGTAGCGCTGATTTGCCTTTCCAGGTTGCTTGGTTGGCCAAAAAGGGCGTATGCGTTTTTTCCTGAATATATTCAGGAAAAAACGCATACGCCCTTTTTGGCCAAGGGCATCATTGTCAACGTTTTGCCGCTTTTCATGTGCTTTAAAGGCGATTCGTATCTACCTCCTGAAATCTGTTTCGTGCAATTCTGCCTTGATTTCAAATCCTCTTCTTTGCCTTCCCTCAATATATTTGTGGACGAGAGTTATCATTTATAACTCTGCAGGTTTGTGAATTGCAGTGCCCTGAACCTCCATTTTACAACTCGCTTTTTTGGGAGCTGGCCGCAAAAGCGCAGGATGGCTTCAGGCCCTGTTCTGGTTCCGGGGGGCAGGCTGAGCCTGTGGTTAATTCTTCTTCCTGATGGGAAAATGGAGTGACCTGTGCCTGTCCCGACACCAAGAGCTAGTCTCTCGTTGGTTCCCCGTCTTCCCGTTCATCCTCAGGACAAATTGCAACCTGTACGGAACAGGAGGTTAAAGGTGCTGATGCTCCAAGTAGGGAGATTGCTAGTAAAGTGGCTGGAATGGCGAACCCGGGCACAAGGAGATGAGAAATGAGGTGCGTTTTAGAAACCTTTCCCCATCACACGGTGTACCATCTTCTGGGTTTCTCATGCATGTTTTCGATGTAGGAAGATGCCCTTGAAGCTGGAGATTTGGGACCCATGCGATGGGTACCACGCAGTATTCCTTTAAAGGGTCTGCGTTTGCTCACCCAACCTCACCAAACCTCTCAGCCCCAAGAGTGTCCACCCTTATGTCTCATCCAGCTGTGGGTCTAGATATGGTCAATCCAGGTTGCATCACAGCCCCTGAACTCATTGTGTAAGAATTTCTATCTCTTTCACTGTCATTGTTTCATGGGTTTTTCAAAGTAATTTATTTTCATAATGGGGTTTAGCTGCTTTTCACGGCTGTGTTTATGCCGCTTTCCACCCACTTGACACACTAACAGAGAGATATCAATACATAGGCTTTAAGATTATTACTAGTCAGATATATTCTTGTGCGGTGAATAGGGCGTGTTGAGTCCAGTTCTCTGAGCAAGGAGTAGGTCTTGTCTACTACATATTGGGTTTATGGAACGGTATCTGAGCTAATTTGATACCCTTGTTTTATGTATCACCCCACCTCACCTTTCCCGTTAAGCAGCCATAGTGTGTTTTCTGCATGTGTGACTCTGTTCTGTTTTGTAATTCAGTTCAAGTGTAACGGTTTTTACATTCCCTCTATCAGTGATACCTTAGGAGAAGTGTCCTTTTCTGTGTGACTTATTTCACTTAGAATCGTCGTACCTAAATCCACTCATCATGCTGCTACTAACATTATGACATTGATTTCATGGCTGAGTGATATTCCATTGTCCATAAGGACCACAACTTCTTTATCCATTTTTCTCTTTCCTGGGATATTGAAGGTGGAATGAAGTGGAGGTCCTTGTCAACAGAGCAGCCCTCAACTTTGGGGTGCTTGTGTCTTGCTGATTTTTCATTTTCCCAATTTATACCCCCATGAGTGGAAGTGCCCTATGCTCTCTAAGCTGTGTTTTTCAGATGTTTCAGGACACACCGTACACTTCTCCAGAGTGGCTGTTGGCAATTTACATCCCGCCCATCAGTGTAGCAAGGCTCCCATTTCTCCATGGCCTGTCCTGCATTTCTGGTTTTGACACTTTTTTCAGCATGGCCCTTTTGACCGATGGGAAGCGAGACTTCTCTGTAGCGCTGATTTGCCTTTCCAGGTTGCTTGGTTGGCCAAAAAGGGCGTATGCGTTTTTTCCTGAATATATTCAGGAAAAAACGCATACGCCCTTTTTGGCCAAGGGCATCATTGTCAACGTTTTGCCGCTTTTCATGTGCTTTAAAGGCGATTCGTATCTACCTCCTGAAATCTGTTTCGTGCAATTCTGCCTTGATTTCAAATCCTCTTCTTTGCCTTCCCTCAATATATTTGTGGACGAGAGTTATCATTTATAACTCTGCAGGTTTGTGAATTGCAGTGCCCTGAACCTCCATTTTACAACTCGCTTTTTTGGGAGCTGGCCGCAAAAGCGCAGGATGGCTTCAGGCCCTGTTCTGGTTCCGGGGGGCAGGCTGAGCCTGTGGTTAATTCTTCTTCCTGATGGGAAAATGGAGTGACCTGTGCCTGTCCCGACACCAAGAGCTAGTCTCTCGTTGGTTCCCCGTCTTCCCGTTCATCCTCAGGACAAATTGCAACCTGTACGGAACAGGAGGTTAAAGGTGCTGATGCTCCAAGTAGGGAGATTGCTAGTAAAGTGGCTGGAATGGCGAACCCGGGCACAAGGAGATGAGAAATGAGGTGCGTTTTAGAAACCTTTCCCCATCACACGGTGTACCATCTTCTGGGTTTCTCATGCATGTTTTCGATGTAGGAAGATGCCCTTGAAGCTGGAGATTTGGGACCCATGCGATGGGTACCACGCAGTATTCCTTTAAAGGGTCTGCGTTTGCTCACCCAACCTCACCAAACCTCTCAGCCCCAAGAGTGTCCACCCTTATGTCTCATCCAGCTGTGGGTCTAGATATGGTCAATCCAGGTTGCATCACAGCCCCTGAACTCATTGTGTAAGAATTTCTATCTCTTTCACTGTCGTTGTTTCATGGGTTTTTCAAAGTAATTTATTTTCATAATGGGGTTTAGCTGCTTTTCACGGCTGTGTTTATGCCGCTTTCCACCCACTTGACACACTAACAGAGAGATATCAATACATAGGCTTTAAGATTATTACTAGTCAGATATATTCTTGTGCGGTGAATAGGGCGTGTTGAGTCCAGTTCTCTGAGCAAGGAGTAGGTCTTGTCTACTACATATTGGGTTTATGGAACGGTATCTGAGCTAATTTGATACCCTTGTTTTATGTATCACCCCACCTCACCTTTCCCGTTAAGCAGCCATAGTGTGTTTTCTGCATGTGTGACTCTGTTCTGTTTTGTAATTCAGTTCAAGTGTAACGGTTTTTACATTCCCTCTATCAGTGATACCTTAGGAGAAGTGTCCTTTTCTGTGTGACTTATTTCACTTAGAATCGTCGTACCTAAATCCACTCATCATGCTGCTACTAACATTATGACATTGATTTCATGGCTGAGTGATATTCCATTGTCCATAAGGACCACAACTTCTTTATCCATTTTTCTCTTTCCTGGGATATTTAAAGTGGAATGAAGTGGAGGTCCTTGTCAACAGAGCAGCCCTCAACTTTGGGGTGCTTGTGTCTTGCTGATTTTTCATTTTCCCAATTTATACCCCCATGAGTGGAAGTGCCCTATGCTCTCTAAGCTGTGTTTTTCAGATGTTTCAGGACACACCGTGCACTTCTCCAGAGTGGCTGTTGGCAATTTACATCCCGCCCATCAGTGTAGCAAGGCTCCCATTTCTCCATGGCCTGTCCTGCATTTCTGGTTTTGACACTTTTTTCAGCATGGCCCTTTTGACCGATGGGAAGCGAGACTTCTCTGTAGCGCTGATTTGCCTTTCCAGGTTGCTTGGTTGGCCAAAAAGGGCGTATGCGTTTTTTCCTGAATATATTCAGGAAAAAACGCATACGCCCTTTTTGGCCAAGGGCATCATTGTCAACGTTTTGCCGCTTTTCATGTGCTTTAAAGGCGATTCGTATCTACCTCCTGAAATCTGTTTCGTGCAATTCTGCCTTGATTTCAAATCCTCTTCTTTGCCTTCCCTCAATATATTTGTGGACGAGAGTTATCATTTATAACTCTGCAGGTTTGTGAATTGCAGTGCCCTGAACCTCCATTTTACAACTCGCTTTTTTGGGAGCTGGCCGCAAAAGCGCAGGATGGCTTCAGGCCCTGTTCTGGTTCCGGGGGGCAGGCTGAGCCTGTGGTTAATTCTTCTTCCTGATGGGAAAATGGAGTGACCTGTGCCTGTCCCGACACCAAGAGCTAGTCTCTCGTTGGTTCCCCGTCTTCCCGTTCATCCTCAGGACAAATTGCAACCTGTACGGAACAGGAGGTTAAAGGTGCTGATGCTCCAAGTAGGGAGATTGCTAGTAAAGTGGCTGGAATGGCGAACCCGGGCACAAGGAGATGAGAAATGAGGTGCGTTTTAGAAACCTTTCCCCATCACACGGTGTACCATCTTCTGGGTTTCTCATGCATGTTTTCGATGTAGGAAGATGCCCTTGAAGCTGGAGATTTGGGACCCATGCGATGGGTACCACGCAGTATTACTTTAAAGGGTCTGCGTTTGCTCACCCAACCTCACCAAACCTCTCAGCCCCAAGAGTGTCCACCCTTATGTCTCATCCAGCTGTGGGTCTAGATATGGTCAATCCAGGTTGCATCACAGCCCCTGAACTCATTGTGTAAGAATTTCTATCTCTTTCACTGTCGTTGTTTCATGGGTTTTTCAAAGTAATTTATTTTCATAATGGGGTTTAGCTGCTTTTCACGGCTGTGTTTATGCCGCTTTCCACCCACTTGACACACTAACAGAGAGATATCAGTACATAGGCTTTAAGATTATTACTAGTCAGATATATTCTTGTGCGGTGAATAGGGCGTGTTGAGTCCAGTTCTCTGAGCAAGGAGTAGGTCTTGTCTACTACATATTGGGTTTATGGAACGGTATCTGAGCTAATTTGATACCCTTGTTTTATGTATCACCCCACCTCACCTTTCCCGTTAAGCAGCCATAGTGTGTTTTCTGCATGTGTGACTCTGTTCTGTTTTGTAATTCAGTTCAAGTGTAACGGTTTTTACATTCCCTCTATCAGTGATACCTTAGGAGAAGTGTCCTTTTCTGTGTGACTTATTTCACTTAGAATCGTCGTACCTAAATCCACTCATCATGCTGCTACTAACATTATGACATTGATTTCATGGCTGAGTGATATTCCATTGTCCATAAGGACCACAACTTCTTTATCCATTTTTCTCTTTCCTGGGATATTGAAGGTGGAATGAAGTGGAGGTCCTTGTCAACAGAGCAGCCCTCAACTTTGGGGTGCTTGTGTCTTGCTGATTTTTCATTTTCCCAATTTATACCCCCATGAGTGGAAGTGCCCTATGCTCTCTAAGCTGTGTTTTTCAGATGTTTCAGGACACACCGTGCACTTCTCCAGAGTGGCTGTTGGCAATTTACATCCCGCCCATCAGTGTAGCAAGGCTCCCATTTCTCCATGGCCTGTCCTGCATTTCTGGTTTTGACACTTTTTTCAGCATGGCCCTTTTGACCGATGGGAAGCGAGACTTCTCTGTAGCGCTGATTTGCCTTTCCAGGTTGCTTGGTTGGCCAAAAAGGGCGTATGCGTTTTTTCCTGAATATATTCAGGAAAAAACGCATACGCCCTTTTTGGCCAAGGGCATCATTGTCAACGTTTTGCCGCTTTTCATGTGCTTTAAAGGCGATTCGTATCTACCTCCTGAAATCTGTTTCGTGCAATTCTGCCTTGATTTCAAATCCTCTTCTTTGCCTTCCCTCAATATATTTGTGGACGAGAGTTATCATTTATAACTCTGCAGGTTTGTGAATTGCAGTGCCCTGAACCTCCATTTTACAACTCGCTTTTTTGGGAGCTGGCCGCAAAAGCGCAGGATGGCTTCAGGCCCTGTTCTGGTTCCGGGGGGCAGGCTGAGCCTGTGGTTAATTCTTCTTCCTGATGGGAAAATGGAGTGACCTGTGCCTGTCCCGACACCAAGAGCTAGTCTCTCGTTGGTTCCCCGTCTTCCCGTTCATCCTCAGGACAAATTGCAACCTGTACGGAACAGGAGGTTAAAGGTGCTGATGCTCCAAGTAGGGAGATTGCTAGTAAAGTGGCTGGAATGGCGAACCCGGGCACAAGGAGATGAGAAATGAGGTGCGTTTTAGAAACCTTTCCCCATCACACGGTGTACCATCTTCTGGGTTTCTCATGCATGTTTTCGATGTAGGAAGATGCCCTTGAAGCTGGAGATTTGGGACCCATGCGATGGGTACCACGCAGTATTACTTTAAAGGGTCTGCGTTTGCTCACCCAACCTCACCAAACCTCTCAGCCCCAAGAGTGTCCACCCTTATGTCTCATCCAGCTGTGGGTCTAGATATGGTCAATCCAGGTTGCATCACAGCCCCTGAACTCATTGTGTAAGAATTTCTATCTCTTTCACTGTCGTTGTTTCATGGGTTTTTCAAAGTAATTTATTTTCATAATGGGGTTTAGCTGCTTTTCACGGCTGTGTTTATGCCGCTTTCCACCCACTTGACACACTAACAGAGAGATATCAGTACATAGGCTTTAAGATTATTACTAGTCAGATATATTCTTGTGCGGTGAATAGGGCGTGTTGAGTCCAGTTCTCTGAGCAAGGAGTAGGTCTTGTCTACTACATATTGGGTTTATGGAACGGTATCTGAGCTAATTTGATACCCTTGTTTTATGTATCACCCCACCTCACCTTTCCCGTTAAGCAGCCATAGTGTGTTTTCTGCATGTGTGACTCTGTTCTGTTTTGTAATTCAGTTCAAGTGTAACGGTTTTTACATTCCCTCTATCAGTGATACCTTAGGAGAAGTGTCCTTTTCTGTGTGACTTATTTCACTTAGAATCGTCGTACCTAAATCCACTCATCATGCTGCTACTAACATTATGACATTGATTTCATGGCTGAGTGATATTCCATTGTCCATAAGGACCACAACTTCTTTATCCATTTTTCTCTTTCCTGGGATATTGAAGGTGGAATGAAGTGGAGGTCCTTGTCAACAGAGCAGCCCTCAACTTTGGGGTGCTTGTGTCTTGCTGATTTTTCATTTTCCCAATTTATACCCCCATGAGTGGAAGTGCCCTATGCTCTCTAAGCTGTGTTTTTCAGATGTTTCAGGACACACCGTGCACTTCTCCAGAGTGGCTGTTGGCAATTTACATCCCGCCCATCAGTGTAGCAAGGCTCCCATTTCTCCATGGCCTGTCCTGCATTTCTGGTTTTGACACTTTTTTCAGCATGGCCCTTTTGACCGATGGGAAGCGAGACTTCTCTGTAGCGCTGATTTGCCTTTCCAGGTTGCTTGGTTGGCCAAAAAGGGCGTATGCGTTTTTTCCTGAATATATTCAGGAAAAAACGCATACGCCCTTTTTGGCCAAGGGCATCATTGTCAACGTTTTGCCGCTTTTCATGTGCTTTAAAGGCGATTCGTATCTACCTCCTGAAATCTGTTTCGTGCAATTCTGCCTTGATTTCAAATCCTCTTCTTTGCCTTCCCTCAATATATTTGTGGACGAGAGTTATCATTTATAACTCTGCAGGTTTGTGAATTGCAGTGCCCTGAACCTCCATTTTACAACTCGCTTTTTTGGGAGCTGGCCGCAAAAGCGCAGGATGGCTTCAGGCCCTGTTCTGGTTCCGGGGGGCAGGCTGAGCCTGTGGTTAATTCTTCTTCCTGATGGGAAAATGGAGTGACCTGTGCCTGTCCCGACACCAAGAGCTAGTCTCTCGTTGGTTCCCCGTCTTCCCGTTCATCCTCAGGACAAATTGCAACCTGTACGGAACAGGAGGTTAAAGGTGCTGATGCTCCAAGTAGGGAGATTGCTAGTAAAGTGGCTGGAATGGCGAACCCGGGCACAAGGAGATGAGAAATGAGGTGCGTTTTAGAAACCTTTCCCCATCACACGGTGTACCATCTTCTGGGTTTCTCATGCATGTTTTCGATGTAGGAAGATGCCCTTGAAGCTGGAGATTTGGGACCCATGCGATGGGTACCACGCAGTATTACTTTAAAGGGCCTGCGTTTGCTCACCCAACCTCACCAAACCTCTCAGCCCCAAGAGTGTCCACCCTTATGTCTCATCCAGCTGTGGGTCTAGATATGGTCAATCCAGGTTGCATCACAGCCCCTGAACTCATTGTGTAAGAATTTCTATCTCTTTCACTGTCGTTGTTTCATGGGTTTTTCAAAGTAATTTATTTTCATAATGGGGTTTAGCTGCTTTTCACGGCTGTGTTTATGCCGCTTTCCACCCACTTGACACACTAACAGAGAGATATCAATACATAGGCTTTAAGATTATTACTAGTCAGATATATTCTTGTGCGGTGAATAGGGCGTGTTGAGTCCAGTTCTCTGAGCAAGGAGTAGGTCTTGTCTACTACATATTGGGTTTATGGAACGGTATCTGAGCTAATTTGATACCCTTGTTTTATGTATCACCCCACCTCACCTTTCCCGTTAAGCAGCCATAGTGTGTTTTCTGCATGTGTGACTCTGTTCTGTTTTGTAATTCAGTTCAAGTGTAACGGTTTTTACATTCCCTCTATCAGTGATACCTTAGGAGAAGTGTCCTTTTCTGTGTGACTTATTTCACTTAGAATCGTCGTACCTAAATCCACTCATCATGCTGCTACTAACATTATGACATTGATTTCATGGCTGAGTGATATTCCATTGTCCATAAGGACCACAACTTCTTTATCCATTTTTCTCTTTCCTGGGATATTTAAGGTGGAATGAAGTGGAGGTCCTTGTCAACAGAGCAGCCCTCAACTTTGGGGTGCTTGTGTCTTGCTGATTTTTCATTTTCCCAATTTATACCCCCATGAGTGGAAGTGCCCTATGCTCTCTAAGCTGTGTTTTTCAGATGTTTCAGGACACACCGTGCACTTCTCCAGAGTGGCTGTTGGCAATTTACATCCCGCCCATCAGTGTAGCAAGGCTCCCATTTCTCCATGGCCTGTCCTGCATTTCTGGTTTTGACACTTTTTTCAGCATGGCCCTTTTGACCGATGGGAAGCGAGACTTCTCTGTAGCGCTGATTTGCCTTTCCAGGTTGCTTGGTTGGCCAAAAAGGGCGTATGCGTTTTTTCCTGAATATATTCAGGAAAAAACGCATACGCCCTTTTTGGCCAAGGGCATCATTGTCAACGTTTTGCCGCTTTTCATGTGCTTTAAAGGCGATTCGTATCTACCTCCTGAAATCTGTTTCGTGCAATTCTGCCTTGATTTCAAATCCTCTTCTTTGCCTTCCCTCAATATATTTGTGGACGAGAGTTATCATTTATAACTCTGCAGGTTTGTGAATTGCAGTGCCCTGAACCTCCATTTTACAACTCGCTTTTTTGGGAGCTGGCCGCAAAAGCGCAGGATGGCTTCAGGCCCTGTTCTGGTTCCGGGGGGCAGGCTGAGCCTGTGGTTAATTCTTCTTCCTGATGGGAAAATGGAGTGACCTGTGCCTGTCCCGACACCAAGAGCTAGTCTCTCGTTGGTTCCCCGTCTTCCCGTTCATCCTCAGGACAAATTGCAACCTGTACGGAACAGGAGGTTAAAGGTGCTGATGCTCCAAGTAGGGAGATTGCTAGTAAAGTGGCTGGAATGGCGAACCCGGGCACAAGGAGATGAGAAATGAGGTGCGTTTTAGAAACCTTTCCCCATCACACGGTGTACCATCTTCTGGGTTTCTCATGCATGTTTTCGATGTAGGAAGATGCCCTTGAAGCTGGAGATTTGGGACCCATGCGATGGGTACCACGCAGTATTACTTTAAAGGGTCTGCGTTTGCTCACCCAACCTCACCAAACCTCTCAGCCCCAAGAGTGTCCACCCTTATGTCTCATCCAGCTGTGGGTCTAGATATGGTCAATCCAGGTTGCATCACAGCCCCTGAACTCATTGTGTAAGAATTTCTATCTCTTTCACTGTCGTTGTTTCATGGGTTTTTCAAAGTAATTTATTTTCATAATGGGGTTTAGCTGCTTTTCACGGCTGTGTTTATGCCGCTTTCCACCCACTTGACACACTAACAGAGAGATATCAGTACATAGGCTTTAAGATTATTACTAGTCAGATATATTCTTGTGCGGTGAATAGGGCGTGTTGAGTCCAGTTCTCTGAGCAAGGAGTAGGTCTTGTCTACTACATATTGGGTTTATGGAACGGTATCTGAGCTAATTTGATACCCTTGTTTTATGTATCACCCCACCTCACCTTTCCCGTTAAGCAGCCATAGTGTGTTTTCTGCATGTGTGACTCTGTTCTGTTTTGTAATTCAGTTCAAGTGTAACGGTTTTTACATTCCCTCTATCAGTGATACCTTAGGAGAAGTGTCCTTTTCTGTGTGACTTATTTCACTTAGAATCGTCGTACCTAAATCCACTCATCATGCTGCTACTAACATTATGACATTGATTTCATGGCTGAGTGATATTCCATTGTCCATAAGGACCACAACTTCTTTATCCATTTTTCTCTTTCCTGGGATATTGAAGGTGGAATGAAGTGGAGGTCCTTGTCAACAGAGCAGCCCTCAACTTTGGGGTGCTTGTGTCTTGCTGATTTTTCATTTTCCCAATTTATACCCCCATGAGTGGAAGTGCCCTATGCTCTCTAAGCTGTGTTTTTCAGATGTTTCAGGACACACCGTGCACTTCTCCAGAGTGGCTGTTGGCAATTTACATCCCGCCCATCAGTGTAGCAAGGCTCCCATTTCTCCATGGCCTGTCCTGCATTTCTGGTTTTGACACTTTTTTCAGCATGGCCCTTTTGACCGATGGGAAGCGAGACTTCTCTGTAGCGCTGATTTGCCTTTCCAGGTTGCTTGGTTGGCCAAAAAGGGCGTATGCGTTTTTTCCTGAATATATTCAGGAAAAAACGCATACGCCCTTTTTGGCCAAGGGCATCATTGTCAACGTTTTGCCGCTTTTCATGTGCTTTAAAGGCGATTCGTATCTACCTCCTGAAATCTGTTTCGTGCAATTCTGCCTTGATTTCAAATCCTCTTCTTTGCCTTCCCTCAATATATTTGTGGACGAGAGTTATCATTTATAACTCTGCAGGTTTGTGAATTGCAGTGCCCTGAACCTCCATTTTACAACTCGCTTTTTTGGGAGCTGGCCGCAAAAGCGCAGGATGGCTTCAGGCCCTGTTCTGGTTCCGGGGGGCAGGCTGAGCCTGTGGTTAATTCTTCTTCCTGATGGGAAAATGGAGTGACCTGTGCCTGTCCCGACACCAAGAGCTAGTCTCTCGTTGGTTCCCCGTCTTCCCGTTCATCCTCAGGACAAATTGCAACCTGTACGGAACAGGAGGTTAAAGGTGCTGATGCTCCAAGTAGGGAGATTGCTAGTAAAGTGGCTGGAATGGCGAACCCGGGCACAAGGAGATGAGAAATGAGGTGCGTTTTAGAAACCTTTCCCCATCACACGGTGTACCATCTTCTGGGTTTCTCATGCATGTTTTCGATGTAGGAAGATGCCCTTGAAGCTGGAGATTTGGGACCCATGCGATGGGTACCACGCAGTATTACTTTAAAGGGTCTGCGTTTGCTCACCCAACCTCACCAAACCTCTCAGCCCCAAGAGTGTCCACCCTTATGTCTCATCCAGCTGTGGGTCTAGATATGGTCAATCCAGGTTGCATCACAGCCCCTGAACTCATTGTGTAAGAATTTCTATCTCTTTCACTGTCGTTGTTTCATGGGTTTTTCAAAGTAATTTATTTTCATAATGGGGTTTAGCTGCTTTTCACGGCTGTGTTTATGCCGCTTTCCACCCACTTGACACACTAACAGAGAGATATCAGTACATAGGCTTTAAGATTATTACTAGTCAGATATATTCTTGTGCGGTGAATAGGGCGTGTTGAGTCCAGTTCTCTGAGCAAGGAGTAGGTCTTGTCTACTACATATTGGGTTTATGGAACGGTATCTGAGCTAATTTGATACCCTTGTTTTATGTATCACCCCACCTCACCTTTCCCGTTAAGCAGCCATAGTGTGTTTTCTGCATGTGTGACTCTGTTCTGTTTTGTAATTCAGTTCAAGTGTAACGGTTTTTACATTCCCTCTATCAGTGATACCTTAGGAGAAGTGTCCTTTTCTGTGTGACTTATTTCACTTAGAATCGTCGTACCTAAATCCACTCATCATGCTGCTACTAACATTATGACATTGATTTCATGGCTGAGTGATATTCCATTGTCCATAAGGACCACAACTTCTTTATCCATTTTTCTCTTTCCTGGGATATTGAAGGTGGAATGAAGTGGAGGTCCTTGTCAACAGAGCAGCCCTCAACTTTGGGGTGCTTGTGTCTTGCTGATTTTTCATTTTCCCAATTTATACCCCCATGAGTGGAAGTGCCCTATGCTCTCTAAGCTGTGTTTTTCAGATGTTTCAGGACACACCGTGCACTTCTCCAGAGTGGCTGTTGGCAATTTACATCCCGCCCATCAGTGTAGCAAGGCTCCCATTTCTCCATGGCCTGTCCTGCATTTCTGGTTTTGACACTTTTTTCAGCATGGCCCTTTTGACCGATGGGAAGCGAGACTTCTCTGTAGCGCTGATTTGCCTTTCCAGGTTGCTTGGTTGGCCAAAAAGGGCGTATGCGTTTTTTCCTGAATATATTCAGGAAAAAACGCATACGCCCTTTTTGGCCAAGGGCATCATTGTCAACGTTTTGCCGCTTTTCATGTGCTTTAAAGGCGATTCGTATCTACCTCCTGAAATCTGTTTCGTGCAATTCTGCCTTGATTTCAAATCCTCTTCTTTGCCTTCCCTCAATATATTTGTGGACGAGAGTTATCATTTATAACTCTGCAGGTTTGTGAATTGCAGTGCCCTGAACCTCCATTTTACAACTCGCTTTTTTGGGAGCTGGCCGCAAAAGCGCAGGATGGCTTCAGGCCCTGTTCTGGTTCCGGGGGGCAGGCTGAGCCTGTGGTTAATTCTTCTTCCTGATGGGAAAATGGAGTGACCTGTGCCTGTCCCGACACCAAGAGCTAGTCTCTCGTTGGTTCCCCGTCTTCCCGTTCATCCTCAGGACAAATTGCAACCTGTACGGAACAGGAGGTTAAAGGTGCTGATGCTCCAAGTAGGGAGATTGCTAGTAAAGTGGCTGGAATGGCGAACCCGGGCACAAGGAGATGAGAAATGAGGTGCGTTTTAGAAACCTTTCCCCATCACACGGTGTACCATCTTCTGGGTTTCTCATGCATGTTTTCGATGTAGGAAGATGCCCTTGAAGCTGGAGATTTGGGACCCATGCGATGGGTACCACGCAGTATTACTTTAAAGGGTCTGCGTTTGCTCACCCAACCTCACCAAACCTCTCAGCCCCAAGAGTGTCCACCCTTATGTCTCATCCAGCTGTGGGTCTAGATATGGTCAATCCAGGTTGCATCACAGCCCCTGAACTCATTGTGTAAGAATTTCTATCTCTTTCACTGTCGTTGTTTCATGGGTTTTTCAAAGTAATTTATTTTCATAATGGGGTTTAGCTGCTTTTCACGGCTGTGTTTATGCCGCTTTCCACCCACTTGACACACTAACAGAGAGATATCAGTACATAGGCTTTAAGATTATTACTAGTCAGATATATTCTTGTGCGGTGAATAGGGCGTGTTGAGTCCAGTTCTCTGAGCAAGGAGTAGGTCTTGTCTACTACATATTGGGTTTATGGAACGGTATCTGAGCTAATTTGATACCCTTGTTTTATGTATCACCCCACCTCACCTTTCCCGTTAAGCAGCCATAGTGTGTTTTCTGCATGTGTGACTCTGTTCTGTTTTGTAATTCAGTTCAAGTGTAACGGTTTTTACATTCCCTCTATCAGTGATACCTTAGGAGAAGTGTCCTTTTCTGTGTGACTTATTTCACTTAGAATCGTCGTACCTAAATCCACTCATCATGCTGCTACTAACATTATGACATTGATTTCATGGCTGAGTGATATTCCATTGTACATAAGGACCACAACTTCTTTATCCATTTTTCTCTTTCCTGGGATATTGAAGGTGGAATGAAGTGGAGGTCCTTGTCAACAGAGCAGCCCTCAACTTTGGGGTGCTTGTGTCTTGCTGATTTTTCATTTTCCCAATTTATACCCCCATGAGTGGAAGTGCCCTATGCTCTCTAAGCTGTGTTTTTCAGATGTTTCAGGACACACCGTGCACTTCTCCAGAGTGGCTGTTGGCAATTTACATCCCGCCCATCAGTGTAGCAAGGCTCCCATTTCTCCATGGCCTGTCCTGCATTTCTGGTTTTGACACTTTTTTCAGCATGGCCCTTTTGACCGATGGGAAGCGAGACTTCTCTGTAGCGCTGATTTGCCTTTCCAGGTTGCTTGGTTGGCCAAAAAGGGCGTATGCGTTTTTTCCTGAATATATTCAGGAAAAAACGCATACGCCCTTTTTGGCCAAGGGCATCATTGTCAACGTTTTGCCGCTTTTCATGTGCTTTAAAGGCGATTCGTATCTACCTCCTGAAATCTGTTTCGTGCAATTCTGCCTTGATTTCAAATCCTCTTCTTTGCCTTCCCTCAATATATTTGTGGACGAGAGTTATCATTTATAACTCTGCAGGTTTGTGAATTGCAGTGCCCTGAACCTCCATTTTACAACTCGCTTTTTTGGGAGCTGGCCGCAAAAGCGCAGGATGGCTTCAGGCCCTGTTCTGGTTCCGGGGGGCAGGCTGAGCCTGTGGTTAATTCTTCTTCCTGATGGGAAAATGGAGTGACCTGTGCCTGTCCCGACACCAAGAGCTAGTCTCTCGTTGGTTCCCCGTCTTCCCGTTCATCCTCAGGACAAATTGCAACCTGTACGGAACAGGAGGTTAAAGGTGCTGATGCTCCAAGTAGGGAGATTGCTAGTAAAGTGGCTGGAATGGCGAACCCGGGCACAAGGAGATGAGAAATGAGGTGCGTTTTAGAAACCTTTCCCCATCACACGGTGTACCATCTTCTGGGTTTCTCATGCATGTTTTCGATGTAGGAAGATGCCCTTGAAGCTGGAGATTTGGGACCCATGCGATGGGTACCACGCAGTATTACTTTAAAGGGTCTGCGTTTGCTCACCCAACCTCACCAAACCTCTCAGCCCCAAGAGTGTCCACCCTTATGTCTCATCCAGCTGTGGGTCTAGATATGGTCAATCCAGGTTGCATCACAGCCCCTGAACTCATTGTGTAAGAATTTCTATCTCTTTCACTGTCGTTGTTTCATGGGTTTTTCAAAGTAATTTATTTTCATAATGGGGTTTAGCTGCTTTTCACGGCTGTGTTTATGCCGCTTTCCACCCACTTGACACACTAACAGAGAGATATCAGTACATAGGCTTTAAGATTATTACTAGTCAGATATATTCTTGTGCGGTGAATAGGGCGTGTTGAGTCCAGTTCTCTGAGCAAGGAGTAGGTCTTGTCTACTACATATTGGGTTTATGGAACGGTATCTGAGCTAATTTGATACCCTTGTTTTATGTATCACCCCACCTCACCTTTCCCGTTAAGCAGCCATAGTGTGTTTTCTGCATGTGTGACTCTGTTCTGTTTTGTAATTCAGTTCAAGTGTAACGGTTTTTACATTCCCTCTATCAGTGATACCTTAGGAGAAGTGTCCTTTTCTGTGTGACTTATTTCACTTAGAATCGTCGTACCTAAATCCACTCATCATGCTGCTACTAACATTATGACATTGATTTCATGGCTGAGTGATATTCCATTGTCCATAAGGACCACAACTTCTTTATCCATTTTTCTCTTTCCTGGGATATTGAAGGTGGAATGAAGTGGAGGTCCTTGTCAACAGAGCAGCCCTCAACTTTGGGGTGCTTGTGTCTTGCTGATTTTTCATTTTCCCAATTTATACCCCCATGAGTGGAAGTGCCCTATGCTCTCTAAGCTGTGTTTTTCAGATGTTTCAGGACACACCGTGCACTTCTCCAGAGTGGCTGTTGGCAATTTACATCCCGCCCATCAGTGTAGCAAGGCTCCCATTTCTCCATGGCCTGTCCTGCATTTCTGGTTTTGACACTTTTTTCAGCATGGCCCTTTTGACCGATGGGAAGCGAGACTTCTCTGTAGCGCTGATTTGCCTTTCCAGGTTGCTTGGTTGGCCAAAAAGGGCGTATGCGTTTTTTCCTGAATATATTCAGGAAAAAACGCATACGCCCTTTTTGGCCAAGGGCATCATTGTCAACGTTTTGCCGCTTTTCATGTGCTTTAAAGGCGATTCGTATCTACCTCCTGAAATCTGTTTCGTGCAATTCTGCCTTGATTTCAAATCCTCTTCTTTGCCTTCCCTCAATATATTTGTGGACGAGAGTTATCATTTATAACTCTGCAGGCTTGTGAATTGCAGTGCCCTGAACCTCCATTTTACAACTCGCTTTTTTGGGAGCTGGCCGCAAAAGCGCAGGATGGCTTCAGGCCCTGTTCTGGTTCCGGGGGGCAGGCTGAGCCTGTGGTTAATTCTTCTTCCTGATGGGAAAATGGAGTGACCTGTGCCTGTCCCGACACCAAGAGCTAGTCTCTCGTTGGTTCCCCGTCTTCCCGTTCATCCTCAGGACAAATTGCAACCTGTACGGAACAGGAGGTTAAAGGTGCTGATGCTCCAAGTAGGGAGATTGCTAGTAAAGCGGCTGGAATGGCGAACCCGGGCACAAGGAGATGAGAAATGAGGTGCGTTTTAGAAACCTTTCCCCATCACACGGTGTACCATCTTCTGGGTTTCTCATGCATGTTTTCGATGTAGGAAGATGCCCTTGAAGCTGGAGATTTGGGACCCATGCGATGGGTACCACGCAGTATTACTTTAAAGGGTCTGCGTTTGCTCACCCAACCTCACCAAACCTCTCAGCCCCAAGAGTGTCCACCCTTATGTCTCATCCAGCTGTGGGTCTAGATATGGTCAATCCAGGTTGCATCACAGCCCCTGAACTCATTGTGTAAGAATTTCTATCTCTTTCACTGTCGTTGTTTCATGGGTTTTTCAAAGTAATTTATTTTCATAATGGGGTTTAGCTGCTTTTCACGGCTGTGTTTATGCCGCTTTCCACCCACTTGACACACTAACAGAGAGATATCAGTACATAGGCTTTAAGATTATTACTAGTCAGATATATTCTTGTGCGGTGAATAGGGCGTGTTGAGTCCAGTTCTCTGAGCAAGGAGTAGGTCTTGTCTACTACATATTGGGTTTATGGAACGGTATCTGAGCTAATTTGATACCCTTGTTTTATGTATCACCCCACCTCACCTTTCCCGTTAAGCAGCCATAGTGTGTTTTCCGCACGTGTGACTCTGTTCTGTTTTGTAATTCAGTTCAAGTGTAACGGTTTTTACATTCCCTCTATCAGTGATACCTTAGGAGAAGTGTCCTTTTCTGCGTGACTTATTTCACTTAGAATCGTCGTACCTAAATCCACTCATCATGCTGCTACTAACATTATGACATTGATTTCATGGCTGAGTGATATTCCATTGTCCATAAGGACCACAACTTCTTTATCCATTTTTCTCTTTCCTGGGATATTGAAGGTGGAATGAAGTGGAGGTCCTTGTCAACAGAGCAGCCCTCAACTTTGGGGTGCTTGTGTCTTGCTGATTTTTCATTTTCCCAATTTATACCCCCATGAGTGGAAGTGCCCTATGCTCTCTAAGCTGTGTTTTTCAGATGTTTCAGGACACACCGTGCACTTCTCCAGAGTGGCTGTTGGCAATTTACATCCCGCCCATCAGTGTAGCAAGGCTCCCATTTCTCCATGGCCTGTCCTGCATTTCTGGTTTTGACACTTTTTTCAGCATGGCCCTTTTGACCGATGGGAAGCGAGACTTCTCTGTAGCGCTGATTTGCCTTTCCAGGTTGCTTGGTTGGCCCAAAAGGGCGTATGCGTTTTTTCCTGAATATATTCAGGAAAAAACGCATACGCCCTTTTTGGCCAAGGGCATCATTGTCAACGTTTTGCCGCTTTTCATGTGCTTTAAAGGCGATTCGTATCTACCTCCTGAAATCTGTTTCGTGCAATTCTGCCTTGATTTCAAATCCTCTTCTTTGCCTTCCCTCAATATATTTGTGGACGAGAGTTATCATTTATAACTCTGCAGGTTTGTGAATTGCAGTGCCCTGAACCTCCATTTTACAACTCGCTTTTTTGGGAGCTGGCCGCAAAAGCGCAGGATGGCTTCAGGCCCTGTTCTGGTTCCGGGGGGCAGGCTGAGCCTGTGGTTAATTCTTCTTCCTGATGGGAAAATGGAGTGACCTGTGCCTGTCCCGACACCAAGAGCTAGTCTCTCGTTGGTTCCCCGTCTTCCCGTTCATCCTCAGGACAAATTGCAACCTGTACGGAACAGGAGGTTAAAGGTGCTGATGCTCCAAGTAGGGAGATTGCTAGTAAAGTGGCTGGAATGGCGAACCCGGGCACAAGGAGATGAGAAATGAGGTGCGTTTTAGAAACCTTTCCCCATCACACGGTGTACCATCTTCTGGGTTTCTCATGCATGTTTTCGATGTAGGAAGATGCCCTTGAAGCTGGAGATTTGGGACCCATGCGATGGGTACCACGCAGTATTACTTTAAAGGGTCTGCGTTTGCTCACCCAACCTCACCAAACCTCTCAGCCCCAAGAGTGTCCACCCTTATGTCTCATCCAGCTGTGGGTCTAGATATGGTCAATCCAGGTTGCATCACAGCCCCTGAACTCATTGTGTAAGAATTTCTATCTCTTTCACTGTCGTTGTTTCATGGGTTTTTCAAAGTAATTTATTTTCATAATGGGGTTTAGCTGCTTTTCACGGCTGTGTTTATGCCGCTTTCCACCCACTTGACACACTAACAGAGAGATATCAGTACATAGGCTTTAAGATTATTACTAGTCAGATATATTCTTGTGCGGTGAATAGGGCGTGTTGAGTCCAGTTCTCTGAGCAAGGAGTAGGTCTTGTCTACTACATATTGGGTTTATGGAACGGTATCTGAGCTAATTTGATACCCTTGTTTTATGTATCACCCCACCTCACCTTTCCCGTTAAGCAGCCATAGTGTGTTTTCTGCATGTGTGACTCTGTTCTGTTTTGTAATTCAGTTCAAGTGTAACGGTTTTTACATTCCCTCTATCAGTGATACCTTAGGAGAAGTGTCCTTTTCTGTGTGACTTATTTCACTTAGAATCGTCGTACCTAAATCCACTCATCATGCTGCTACTAACATTATGACATTGATTTCATGGCTGAGTGATATTCCATTGTCCATAAGGACCACAACTTCTTTATCCATTTTTCTCTTTCCTGGGATATTGAAGGTGGAATGAAGTGGAGGTCCTTGTCAACAGAGCAGCCCTCAACTTTGGGGTGCTTGTGTCTTGCTGATTTTTCATTTTCCCAATTTATACCCCCATGAGTGGAAGTGCCCTATGCTCTCTAAGCTGTGTTTTTCAGATGATTCAGGACACACCGTACACTTCTCTAGAGTGGCTGTTGGCAAGTTACATCCCGCCCATCAGTGTAGCAAGGCTCTCATTTCTCCATGGCCTGTCCTGCATTTCTGGTTTTGACACTTTTTTCAGCATGGCCCTTTTGACCGATGGGAAGCGAGACTTCTCTGTAGCGCTGATTTGCCTTTCCAGGTTGCTTGGTTGGCCAAAAAGGGCGTATGCGTTTTTTCCTGAATATATTCAGGAAAAAACGCATACGCCCTTTTTGGCCAAGGGCATCATTGTCAACGTTTTGCCGCTTTTCATGTGCTTTAAAGGCGATTCGTATCTACCTCCTGAAATCTGTTTCGTGCAATTCTGCCTTGAATTCAAATCCTCTTCTTTGCCTTCCCTCAATATATTTGTGGACGAGAGTTATCATTTATAACTCTGCAGGTTTGTGAATTGCAGTGCCCTGAACCTCCATTTTACAACTCGCTTTTTTGGGAGCTGGCCGCAAAAGCGCAGGATGGCTTCAGGCCCTGTTCTGGTTCCGGGGGGCAGGCTGAGCCTGTGGTTAATTCTTCTTCCTGATGGGAAAATAGAGTGACCTGTGCCTGTCCCAACACCAAGAGCTAGTCTCTCGTTGGTTCCCCGTCTTCCCGTTCATCCTCAGGACAAATTGCAACCTGTACGGAACAGGAGGTTAAAGGTGCTGATGCTCCAAGTAGGGAGATTGCTAGTAAAGTGGCTGGAATGGCGAACCCGGGCACAAGGAGATGAGAAATGAGGTGCGTTTTAGAAACCTTTCCCCATCACACGGTGTACCATCTTCTGGGTTTCTCATGCATGTTTTCGATGTAGGAAGATGCCCTTGAACCTTGAGATTTGGGACCCATGCGATGGGTACCACGCAGTATTACTTTAAAGGGTCTGCGTTTGCTCACCCAACCTCACCAAAACTCTCAGCCCCAATAGTGTCCACCCTTATGTCTCATCCAGCTGTGGGTCTAGATATGGTCAATCCAGGTTGCATCACAGCCCCTGAACGAATTGTGTAAGAATTTCTATCTCTTTCACTGTCGTTGTTTCATGGGTTTTTCAAAGTAATTTATTTTCATAATGGGGTTTAGCTGCTTTTCACGGCTGTGTTTATGCCGCTTTACACCCACTTGACACACTAACAGAGAGATATCAATACATAGGTTTTAAGATTATTACTAGTCAGATATATTCTTGTGCGGTGAATAGGGCGTGTTGAGTCCAGTTCTCTGAGCAAGGAGTAGGTCTTGTCTACTACATATTGGGTTTATGGAACGGTATCTGAGCTAATTTGATACCCTTGTTTTATGTATCACCCCACCTCACCTTTCCCGTTAAGCAGCCATAGTCTGTTTTCTGCATGTGTGACTCTGTTCTGTTTTGTAATTCAATTCAAGTGTAACGGTTTTTACATTCCCTCTAAAAGTGATACCTTATGAGAAGTGTCCTTTTCTGTGTGACTTATTTCACTTAGAATCGTCGTACCTAAATCCACTCATCATGCTGCTACTAACCTTATGACATTGATTTCATGGCTGAGTGATATTCCATTGTACATAAGGACCACAACTTCTTTATCCATTTTTCTCTTTCCTTGGATATTTAAGGTGGAATGAAGTGGAGGTCCTTGTCAACAGAGCAGCCCTCAACTTTGGGGTGCTTGTGTCTTGCTGATTTTTCATTTTCCCAATTTATACCCCCATGAGTGGAAGTGCCCAATGCTCTCTAAGCTGTGTTTTTCAGATGTTTCAGGACACACCGTACACTTCTCCAGAGTGGCTGTTGGCAATTTACATCCCGCCCATCAGTGTAGCAAGGCTCTCATTTCTCCATGGCCTGTCCTGCATTTCTGGTTTTGACACATTTTTCAGCATGGCCCTTTTGACCGATGGGAAGTGAGACTTCTTTGTAGCGCTGATTTGCCTTTCCAGGTTGCTTGGTTGGCCAAAAAGGGCGTATGCGATTTTTCCTGAATATATTCAGGAAAAAACGCATACGCCCTTTTTGGCCAAGGGCATCATTGTCAACATTTTGCCGCTTTTCATGTGCTTTAAAGGCGATTCGAATCTACCTCCTGAAATCTGTTTCCTGCAATTCTGCCTTGATTTCAAATCCTCTTCTTTGCCTTCCCTCAATATATTTGTGGACGAGAGTTATCATTTATAACTCTGCAGGTTTGTGAATTGCAGTGCTCTGAACCTCCATTTTACAACTCGCTTTTTTGGGAGCTGGCCGCAAAAGTGCAGGATGGCTTCAGGCCCTGTTCTGGTTCCGGGGGGCAGGCTGAGCCTGTGGTTAATTCTTCTTCCTGATGGGAAAATAGAGTGACCTGTGCCTGTCCCAACACCAAGAGCTAGTCTCTCGTTGGTTCCCCGTCTTCCCGTTCATCCTCAGGACAAATTGCAACCTGTACGGAACACGAGGTTAAAGGTGCTGATGCTCCAAGTAGGGAGATTGCTAGTAAAGCGGCTGGAATGGCGAACCCGGGCACAAGGAGATGAGAAATGAGGTGCGTTTTAGAAACCTTTCCCCATCACACGGTGTACTATCTTCTGGGTTTCTCATGCATGTTTTCGATGTAGGAAGATGCCCTTGAAGCTGGAGATTTGGGACCCATGTGATGGGTACCACGCAGTATTACTTTAAAGGGTCTGCGTTTGCTCACCCAACCTCACCAAACCTCTCAGCCCCAAGAGTGTCCACCCTTATGTCTCATCCAGCTGTGGGTCTAGATATGGTCAATCCAGGTTGCATCACAGCCCCTGAACGCATTGTGTAAGAATTTCTCTCTCTTTCACTGTCGTTGTTTCATGGGTTTTTCAAAGTAATTTATTTTCATAATGGGGTTTAGCTGCTTTTCACTGCTGTGTTTATGCCACTTTACACCCACTTGACACACTAACAGAGAGATATCAATACATAGGTTTTAAGATTATTACTAGTCAGATATATTCTTGTGCGGTGAATAGGGCGTGTTGAGTCCAGTTCTCTGAGCAAGGAGTAGGTCTTGTCTACTACATATTGGGTTTATGGAACGGTATCTGAGCTAATTTGATACCCTTGTTTTATGTATCACCCCACCTCACCTTTCCCGTTAAGCAGCCATAGTGTGTTTTCTGCATGTGTGACTCTGTTCTGTTTTGTAATTCAGTTCAAGTGTAACGGTTTTTACATTCCCTCTAAAAGTGATACCTTATGAGAAGTGTCCTTTTCTGTGTGACTTATTTCACTTAGAATCGTCGTACCTAAATCCACTCATCATGCTGCTACTAACCTTATGACATTGATTTCATGGCTGAGTGATATTCCATTGTACATAAGGACCACAACTTCTTTATCCATTTTTCTCTTTCCTTGGATATTTAAGGTGGAATGAAGTGGAGGTCCTTGTCAACAGAGCAGCCCTAAACTTTGGGGTGCTTGTGTCTTGCTGATTTTTCATTTTCCCAATTTATACCCCCATGAGTTGAAGTGCCCTATGCTCTCTAAGCTGTGTTTTTCAGATGTTTCAGGACACACCGTACACTTCTCCAGAGTGGCTGTTGGCAATTTACATCCCGCCCATCAGTGTAGCAAGGCTCTCATTTCTCCATGGCCTGTCCTGCATTTCTGGTTTTGACACATTTTTCAGCATGGCCCTTTTGACCGATGGGAAGTGAGACTTCTTTGTAGCGCTGATTTGCCTTTCCAGGTTGCTTGGTTGGCCAAAAAGGGCGTATGCGTTTTTTCCTGAATATACTCAGGAAAAAACGCATACGCCCTTTTTGGCCAAGGGCATCATTGTCAACATTTTGCCGCTTTTCATGTGCTTTAAAGGCGATTCGAATCTACCTTCTGAAATCTGTTTCCTGCAATTCTCCCTTGATTTCAAATCCTCTTCTTTGCCTTCCCTCAATATATTTGTGGACGAGAGTTATCATTTATAACTCTGCAGGTTTGTGAATTGCAGTGCTCTGAACCTCCATTTTACAACTCGCTTTTTTGGGAGCTGGCCGCAAAAGTGCAGGATGGCTTCAGGCCCTGTTCTGGTTCCGGGGAGCAGGCTGAGCCTGTGGTTAATTCTTCTTTCTGATGGGAAAATAGAGTGACCTGTGCCTGTCCCGACACCAAGAGCTAGTCTCTCGTTGGTTCCCCGTCTTCCCGTTCATCCTCAGGACAAATTGCAACCTGTACGGAACAGGAGGTTAAAGGTGCTGATGCTCCAAGTAGGGAGATTGCTAGTAAAGTGGCTGGAATGGCGAACCCGGGCACAAGGAGATGAGAAATGAGGTGCGTTTTAGAAACCTTTCCCCATCACACGGTGTACCATCTTCTGGGTTTCTCATGCATGTTTTCGATGTAGGAAGATGCCCTTGAAGCTGGAGATTTGGGACCCATGCGATGGGTACCACGCAGTATTACTTTAAAGGGTCTGCGTTTGCTCACCCAACCTCACCAAACCTCTCAGCCCCAAGAGTGTCCACCCTTATGTCTCATCCAGCTGTGGGTCTAGATATGGTCAATCCAGGTTGCATCACAGCCCCTGAACTCATTGTGTAAGAATTTCTATCTCTTTCACTGTCGTTGTTTCATGGGTTTTTCAAAGTAATTTATTTTCATAATGGGGTTTAGCTGCTTTTCACGGCTGTGTTTATGCCGCTTTCCACCCACTTGACACACTAACAGAGAGATATCAGTACATAGGCTTTAAGATTATTACTAGTCAGATATATTCTTGTGCGGTGAATAGGGCGTGTTGAGTCCAGTTCTCTGAGCAAGGAGTAGGTCTTGTCTACTACATATTGGGTTTATGGAACGGTATCTGAGCTAATTTGATACCCTTGTTTTATGTATCACCCCACCTCACCTTTCCCGTTAAGCAGCCATAGTGTGTTTTCTGCATGTGTGACTCTGTTCTGTTTTGTAATTCAGTTCAAGTGTAACGGTTTTTACATTCCCTCTATCAGTGATACCTTAGGAGAAGTGTCCTTTTCTGTGTGACTTATTTCACTTAGAATCGTCGTACCTAAATCCACTCATCATGCTGCTACTAACATTATGACATTGATTTCATGGCTGAGTGATATTCCATTGTCCATAAGGACCACAACTTCTTTATCCATTTTTCTCTTTCCTGGGATATTGAAGGTGGAATGAAGTGGAGGTCCTTGTCAACAGAGCAGCCCTCAACTTTGGGGTGCTTGTGTCTTGCTGATTTTTCATTTTCCCAATTTATACCCCCATGAGTGGAAGTGCCCTATGCTCTCTAAGCTGTGTTTTTCAGATGATTCAGGACACACCGTACACTTCTCTAGAGTGGCTGTTGGCAAGTTACATCCCGCCCATCAGTGTAGCAAGGCTCTCATTTCTCCATGGCCTGTCCTGCATTTCTGGTTTTGACACTTTTTTCAGCATGGCCCTTTTGACCGATGGGAAGCGAGACTTCTCTGTAGCGCTGATTTGCCTTTCCAGGTTGCTTGGTTGGCCAAAAAGGGCGTATGCGTTTTTTCCTGAATATATTCAGGAAAAAACGCATACGCCCTTTTTGGCCAAGGGCATCATTGTCAACGTTTTGCCGCTTTTCATGTGCTTTAAAGGCGATTCGTATCTACCTCCTGAAATCTGTTTCGTGCAATTCTGCCTTGAATTCAAATCCTCTTCTTTGCCTTCCCTCAATATATTTGTGGACGAGAGTTATCATTTATAACTCTGCAGGTTTGTGAATTGCAGTGCCCTGAACCTCCATGTTACAACTCGCTTTTTTGGGAGCTGGCCGCAAAAGCGCAGGATGGCTTCAGGCCCTGTTCTGGTTCCGGGGGGCAGGCTGAGCCTGTGGTTAATTCTTCTTCCTGATGGGAAAATAGAGTGACCTGTGCCTGTCCCAACACCAAGAGCTAGTCTCTCGTTGGTTCCCCGTCTTCCCGTTCATCCTCAGGACAAATTGCAACCTGTACGGAACAGGAGGTTAAAGGTGCTGATGCTCCAAGTAGGGAGATTGCTAGTAAAGTGGCTGGAATGGCGAACCCGGGCACAAGGAGATGAGAAATGAGGTGCGTTTTAGAAACCTTTCCCCATCACACGGTGTACCATCTTCTGGGTTTCTCATGCATGTTTTCGATGTAGGAAGATGCCCTTGAACCTTGAGATTTGGGACCCATGCGATGGGTACCACGCAGTATTACTTTAAAGGGTCTGCGTTTGCTCACCCAACCTCACCAAAACTCTCAGCCCCAAGAGTGTCCACCCTTATGTCTCATCCAGCTGTGGGTCTAGATATGGTCAATCCAGGTTGCATCACAGCCCCTGAACGAATTGTGTAAGAATTTCTATCTCTTTCACTGTCGTTGTTTCATGGGTTTTTCAAAGTAATTTATTTTCATAATGGGGTTTAGCTGCTTTTCACGGCTGTGTTTATGCCGCTTTACACCCACTTGACACACTAACAGAGAGATATCAATACATAGGTTTTAAGATTATTACTAGTCAGATATATTCTTGTGCGGTGAATAGGGCGTGTTGAGTCCAGTTCTCTGAGCAAGGAGTAGGTCTTGTCTACTACATATTGGGTTTATGGAACGGTATCTGAGCTAATTTGATACCCTTGTTTTATGTATCACCCCACCTCACCTTTCCCGTTAAGCAGCCATAGTCTGTTTTCTGCATGTGTGACTCTGTTCTGTTTTGTAATTCAATTCAAGTGTAACGGTTTTTACATTCCCTCTAAAAGTGATACCTTATGAGAAGTGTCCTTTTCTGTGTGACTTATTTCACTTAGAATCGTCGTACCTAAATCCACTCATCATGCTGCTACTAACCTTATGACATTGATTTCATGGCTGAGTGATATTCCATTGTACATAAGGACCACAACTTCTTTATCCATTTTTCTCTTTCCTTGGATATTTAAGGTGGAATGAAGTGGAGGTCCTTGTCAACAGAGCAGCCCTCAACTTTGGGGTGCTTGTGTCTTGCTGATTTTTCATTTTCCCAATTTATACCCCCATGAGTGGAAGTGCCCAATGCTCTCTAAGCTGTGTTTTTCAGATGTTTCAGGACACACCGTACACTTCTCCAGAGTGGCTGTTGGCAATTTACATCCCGCCCATCAGTGTAGCAAGGCTCTCATTTCTCCATGGCCTGTCCTGCATTTCTGGTTTTGACACATTTTTCAGCATGGCCCTTTTGACCGATGGGAAGTGAGACTTCTTTGTAGCGCTGATTTGCCTTTCCAGGTTGCTTGGTTGGCCAAAAAGGGCGTATGCGTTTTTTCCTGAATATACTCAGGAAAAAACGCATACGCCCTTTTTGGCCAAGGGCATCATTGTCAACATTTTGCCGCTTTTCATGTGCTTTAAAGGCGATTCGAATCTACCTTCTGAAATCTGTTTCCTGCAATTCTCCCTTGATTTCAAATCCTCTTCTTTGCCTTCCCTCAATATATTTGTGGACGAGAGTTATCATTTATAACTCTGCAGGTTTGTGAATTGCAGTGCTCTGAACCTCCATTTTACAACTCGCTTTTTTGGGAGCTGGCCGCAAAAGTGCAGGATGGCTTCAGGCCCTGTTCTGGTTCCGGGGAGCAGGCTGAGCCTGTGGTTAATTCTTCTTTCTGATGGGAAAATAGAGTGACCTGTGCCTGTCCCGACACCAAGAGCTAGTCTCTCGTTGGTTCCCCGTCTTCCCGTTCATCCTCAGGACAAATTGCAACCTGTACGGAACAGGAGGTTAAAGGTGCTGATGCTCCAAGTAGGGAGATTGCTAGTAAAGTGGCTGGAATGGCGAACCCGGGCACAAGGAGATGAGAAATGAGGTGCGTTTTAGAAACCTTTCCCCATCACACGGTGTACCATCTTCTGGGTTTCTCATGCATGTTTTCGATGTAGGAAGATGCCCTTGAAGCTGGAGATTTGGGACCCATGCGATGGGTACCACGCAGTATTACTTTAAAGGGTCTGCGTTTGCTCACCCAACCTCACCAAACCTCTCAGCCCCAAGAGTGTCCACCCTTATGTCTCATCCAGCTGTGGGTCTAGATATGGTCAATCCAGGTTGCATCACAGCCCCTGAACTCATTGTGTAAGAATTTCTATCTCTTTCACTGTCGTTGTTTCATGGGTTTTTCAAAGTAATTTATTTTCATAATGGGGTTTAGCTGCTTTTCACGGCTGTGTTTATGCCGCTTTCCACCCACTTGACACACTAACAGAGAGATATCAGTACATAGGCTTTAAGATTATTACTAGTCAGATATATTCTTGTGCGGTGAATAGGGCGTGTTGAGTCCAGTTCTCTGAGCAAGGAGTAGGTCTTGTCTACTACATATTGGGTTTATGGAACGGTATCTGAGCTAATTTGATACCCTTGTTTTATGTATCACCCCACCTCACCTTTCCCGTTAAGCAGCCATAGTGTGTTTTCTGCATGTGTGACTCTGTTCTGTTTTGTAATTCAGTTCAAGTGTAACGGTTTTTACATTCCCTCTATCAGTGATACCTTAGGAGAAGTGTCCTTTTCTGTGTGACTTATTTCACTTAGAATCGTCGTACCTAAATCCACTCATCATGCTGCTACTAACATTATGACATTGATTTCATGGCTGAGTGATATTCCATTGTCCATAAGGACCACAACTTCTTTATCCATTTTTCTCTTTCCTGGGATATTGAAGGTGGAATGAAGTGGAGGTCCTTGTCAACAGAGCAGCCCTCAACTTTGGGGTGCTTGTGTCTTGCTGATTTTTCATTTTCCCAATTTATACCCCCATGAGTGGAAGTGCCCTATGCTCTCTAAGCTGTGTTTTTCAGATGATTCAGGACACACCGTACACTTCTCTAGAGTGGCTGTTGGCAAGTTACATCCCGCCCATCAGTGTAGCAAGGCTCTCATTTCTCCATGGCCTGTCCTGCATTTCTGGTTTTGACACTTTTTTCAGCATGGCCCTTTTGACCGATGGGAAGCGAGACTTCTCTGTAGCGCTGATTTGCCTTTCCAGGTTGCTTGGTTGGCCAAAAAGGGCGTATGCGTTTTTTCCTGAATATATTCAGGAAAAAACGCATACGCCCTTTTTGGCCAAGGGCATCATTGTCAACGTTTTGCCGCTTTTCATGTGCTTTAAAGGCGATTCGTATCTACCTCCTGAAATCTGTTTCGTGCAATTCTGCCTTGAATTCAAATCCTCTTCTTTGCCTTCCCTCAATATATTTGTGGACGAGAGTTATCATTTATAACTCTGCAGGTTTGTGAATTGCAGTGCCCTGAACCTCCATTTTACAACTCGCTTTTTTGGGAGCTGGCCGCAAAAGCGCAGGATGGCTTCAGGCCCTGTTCTGGTTCCGGGGGGCAGGCTGAGCCTGTGGTTAATTCTTCTTCCTGATGGGAAAATAGAGTGACCTGTGCCTGTCCCAACACCAAGAGCTAGTCTCTCGTTGGTTCCCCGTCTTCCCGTTCATCCTCAGGACAAATTGCAACCTGTACGGAACAGGAGGTTAAAGGTGCTGATGCTCCAAGTAGGGAGATTGCTAGTAAAGTGGCTGGAATGGCGAACCCGGGCACAAGGAGATGAGAAATGAGGTGCGTTTTAGAAACCTTTCCCCATCACACGGTGTACCATCTTCTGGGTTTCTCATGCATGTTTTCGATGTAGGAAGATGCCCTTGAACCTTGAGATTTGGGACCCATGCGATGGGTACCACGCAGTATTACTTTAAAGGGTCTGCGTTTGCTCACCCAACCTCACCAAAACTCTCAGCCCCAAGAGTGTCCACCCTTATGTCTCATCCAGCTGTGGGTCTAGATATGGTCAATCCAGGTTGCATCACAGCCCCTGAACGAATTGTGTAAGAATTTCTATCTCTTTCACTGTCGTTGTTTCATGGGTTTTTCAAAGTAATTTATTTTCATAATGGGGTTTAGCTGCTTTTCACGGCTGTGTTTATGCCGCTTTACACCCACTTGACACACTAACAGAGAGATATCAATACATAGGTTTTAAGATTATTACTAGTCAGATATATTCTTGTGCGGTGAATAGGGCGTGTTGAGTCCAGTTCTCTGAGCAAGGAGTAGGTCTTGTCTACTACATATTGGGTTTATGGAACGGTATCTGAGCTAATTTGATACCCTTGTTTTATGTATCACCCCACCTCACCTTTCCCGTTAAGCAGCCATAGTCTGTTTTCTGCATGTGTGACTCTGTTCTGTTTTGTAATTCAATTCAAGTGTAACGGTTTTTACATTCCCTCTAAAAGTGATACCTTATGAGAAGTGTCCTTTTCTGTGTGACTTATTTCACTTAGAATCGTCGTACCTAAATCCACTCCTCATGCTGCTACTAACCTTATGACATTGATTTCATGGCTGAGTGATATTCCATTGTACATAAGGACCACAACTTCTTTATCCATTTTTCTCTTTCCTTGGATATTTAAGGTGGAATGAAGTGGAGGTCCTTGTCAACAGAGCAGCCCTCAACTTTGGGGTGCTTGTGTCTTGCTGATTTTTCATTTTCCCAATTTATACCCCCATGAGTGGAAGTGCCCAATGCTCTCTAAGCTGTGTTTTTCAGATGTTTCAGGACACACCGTACACTTCTCCAGAGTGGCTGTTGGCAATTTACATCCCGCCCATCAGTGTAGCAAGGCTCTCATTTCTCCATGGCCTGTCCTGCATTTCTGGTTTTGACACATTTTTCAGCATGGCCCTTTTGACCGATGGGAAGTGAGACTTCTTTGTAGCGCTGATTTGCCTTTCCAGGTTGCTTGGTTGGCCAAAAAGGGCGTATGCGATTTTTCCTGAATATATTCAGGAAAAAACGCATACGCCCTTTTTGGCCAAGGGCATCATTGTCAACATTTTGCCGCTTTTCATGTGCTTTAAAGGCGATTCGAATCTACCTCCTGAAATCTGTTTCCTGCAATTCTGCCTTGATTTCAAATCCTCTTCTTTGCCTTCCCTCAATATATTTGTGGACGAGAGTTATCATTTATAACTCTGCAGGTTTGTGAATTGCAGTGCTCTGAACCTCCATTTTACAACTCGCTTTTTTGGGAGCTGGCCGCAAAAGTGCAGGATGGCTTCAGGCCCTGTTCTGGTTCCGGGGGGCAGGCTGAGCCTGTGGTTAATTCTTCTTCCTGATGGGAAAATAGAGTGACCTGTGCCTGTCCCAACACCAAGAGCTAGTCTCTCGTTGGTTCCCCGTCTTCCCGTTCATCCTCAGGACAAATTGCAACCTGTACGGAACACGAGGTTAAAGGTGCTGATGCTCCAAGTAGGGAGATTGTTAGTAAAGCGGCTGGAATGGCGAACCCGGGCACAAGGAGATGAGAAATGAGGTGCGTTTTAGAAACCTTTCCCCATCACACGGTGTACTATCTTCTGGGTTTCTCATGCATGTTTTCGATGTAGGAAGATGCCCTTGAAGCTGGAGATTTGGGACCCATGTGATGGGTACCACGCAGTATTACTTTAAAGGGTCTGCGTTTGCTCACCCAACCTCACCAAACCTCTCAGCCCCAAGAGTGTCCACCCTTATGTCTCATCCAGCTGTGGGTCTAGATATGGTCAATCCAGGTTGCATCACAGCCCCTGAACGCATTGTGTAAGAATTTCTCTCTCTTTCACTGTCGTTGTTTCATGGGTTTTTCAAAGTAATTTATTTTCATAATGGGGTTTAGCTGCTTTTCACTGCTGTGTTTATGCCACTTTACACCCACTTGACACACTAACAGAGAGATATCAATACATAGGTTTTAAGATTATTACTAGTCAGATATATTCTTGTGCGGTGAATAGGGCGTGTTGAGTCCAGTTCTCTGAGCAAGGAGTAGGTCTTGTCTACTACATATTGGGTTTATGGAACGGTATCTGAGCTAATTTGATACCCTTGTTTTATGTATCACCCCACCTCACCTTTCCCGTTAAGCAGCCATAGTGTGTTTTCTGCATGTGTGACTCTGTTCTGTTTTGTAATTCAGTTCAAGTGTAACGGTTTTTACATTCCCTCTAAAAGTGATACCTTATGAGAAGTGTCCTTTTCTGTGTGACTTATTTCACTTAGAATCGTCGTACCTAAATCCACTCATCATGCTGCTACTAACCTTATGACATTGATTTCATGGCTGAGTGATATTCCATTGTACATAAGGACCACAACTTCTTTATCCATTTTTCTCTTTCCTTGGATATTTAAGGTGGAATGAAGTGGAGGTCCTTGTCAACAGAGCAGCCCTAAACTTTGGGGTGCTTGTGTCTTGCTGATTTTTCATTTTCCCAATTTATACCCCCATGAGTTGAAGTGCCCTATGCTCTCTAAGCTGTGTTTTTCAGATGTTTCAGGACACACCGTACACTTCTCCAGAGTGGCTGTTGGCAATTTACATCCCGCCCATCAGTGTAGCAAGGCTCTCATTTCTCCATGGCCTGTCCTGCATTTCTGGTTTTGACACATTTTTCAGCATGGCCCTTTTGACCGATGGGAAGCGAGACTTCTTTGTAGCGCTGATTTGCCTTTCCAGGTTGCTTGGTTGGCCAAAAAGGGCGTATGCGTTTTTTCCTGAATATACTCAGGAAAAAACGCATACGCCCTTTTTGGCCAAGGGCATCATTGTCAACATTTTGCCGCTTTTCATGTGCTTTAAAGGCGATTCGAATCTACCTTCTGAAATCTGTTTCCTGCAATTCTCCCTTGATTTCAAATCCTCTTCTTTGCCTTCCCTCAATATATTTGTGGACGAGAGTTATCATTTATAACTCTGCAGGTTTGTGAATTGCAGTGCTCTGAACCTCCATTTTACAACTCGCTTTTTTGGGAGCTGGCCGCAAAAGTGCAGGATGGCTTCAGGCCCTGTTCTGGTTCCGGGGAGCAGGCTGAGCCTGTGGTTAATTCTTCTTTCTGATGGGAAAATAGAGTGACCTGTGCCTGTCCCGACACCAAGAGCTAGTCTCTCGTTGGTTCCCCGTCTTCCCGTTCATCCTCAGGACAAATTGCAACCTGTACGGAACAGGAGGTTAAAGGTGCTGATGCTCCAAGTAGGGAGATTGCTAGTAAAGCAGCTGGAATGGCGAACCCGGGCACAAGGAGATGAGAAATGAGGTGCGTTTTAGAAACCTTTCCCCATCACACGGTGTACTATCTTCTGGGTTTCTCATGCATGTTTTCGATGTAGGAAGATGCCCTTGAAGCTGGAGATTTGGGACCCATGTGATGGGTACCACGCAGTATTACTTTAAAGGGTCTGCGTTTGCTCACCCAACCTCACCAAACCTCTCAGCCCCAAGAGTGTCCACCCTTATGTCTCATCCAGCTGTGGGTCTAGATATGGTCAATCCAGGTTGCATCACAGCCCCTGAACGCATTGTGTAAGAATTTCTCTCTCTTTCACTGTCGTTGTTTCATGGGTTTTTCAAAGTAATTTATTTTCATAATGGGGTTTAGCTGCTTTTCACTGCTGTGTTTATGCCACTTTACACCCACTTGACACACTAACAGAGAGATATCAATACATAGGTTTTAAGATTATTACTAGTCAGATATATTCTTGTGCGGTGAATAGGGCGTGTTGAGTCCAGTTCTCTGAGCAAGGAGTAGGTCTTGTCTACTACATATTGGGTTTATGGAACGGTATCTGAGCTAATTTGATACCCTTGTTTTATGTATCACCCCACCTCACCTTTCCCGTTAAGCAGCCATAGTCTGTTTTCTGCATGTGTGACTCTGTTCTGTTTTGTAATTCAGTTCAAGTGTAACGGTTTTTACATTCCCTCTATCAGTGATACCTTATGAGAAGTGTCCTTTTCTGTGTGACTTATTTCACTTAGAATCGTCGTACCTAAATCCACTCATCATGCTGCTACTAACCTTATGACATTGATTTCATGGCTGAGTGATATTCCATTGTACATAAGGACCACAACTTCTTTATCCATTTTTCTCTTTCCTTGGATATTTAAGGTGGAATGAAGTGGAGGTCCTTGTCAACAGAGCAGCCCTAAACTTTGGGGTGCTTGTGTCTTGCTGATTTTTCATTTTCCCAATTTATACCCCCATGAGTTGAAGTGCCCTATGCTCTCTAAGCTGTGTTTTTCAGATGTTTCAGGACACACCGTACACTTCTCCAGAGTGGCTGTTGGCAATTTACATCCCGCCCATCAGTGTAGCAAGGCTCTCATTTCTCCATGGCCTGTCCTGCATTTCTGGTTTTGACACATTTTTCAGCATGGCCCTTTTGACCGATGGGAAGTGAGACTTCTTTGTAGCGCTGATTTGCCTTTCCAGGTTGCTTGGTTGGCCAAAAAGGGCGTATGCGTTTTTTCCTGAATATACTCAGGAAAAAACGCATACGCCCTTTTTGGCCAAGGGCATCATTGTCAACATTTTGCCGCTTTTCATGTGCTTTAAAGGCGATTCGAATCTACCTTCTGAAATCTGTTTCCTGCAATTCTCCCTTGATTTCAAATCCTCTTCTTTGCCTTCCCTCAATATATTTGTGGACGAGAGTTATCATTTATAACTCTGCAGGTTTGTGAATTGCAGTGCTCTGAACCTCCATTTTACAACTCGCTTTTTTGGGAGCTGGCCGCAAAAGTGCAGGATGGCTTCAGGCCCTGTTCTGGTTCCGGGGAGCAGGCTGAGCCTGTGGTTAATTCTTCTTTCTGATGGGAAAATAGAGTGACCTGTGCCTGTCCCGACACCAAGAGCTAGTCTCTCGTTGGTTCCCCGTCTTCCCGTTCATCCTCAGGACAAATTGCAACCTGTACGGAACAGGAGGTTAAAGGTGCTGATGCTCCAAGTAGGGAGATTGCTAGTAAAGCGGCTGGAATGGCGAACCCGGGCACAAGGAGATGAGAAATGAGGTGCGTTTTAGAAACCTTTCCCCATCACACGGTGTACTATCTTCTGGGTTTCTCATGCATGTTTTCGATGTAGGAAGATGCCCTTGAAGCTGGAGATTTGGGACCCATGTGATGGGTACCACGCAGTATTACTTTAAAGGGTCTGCGTTTGCTCACCCAACCTCACCAAACCTCTCAGCCCCAAGAGTGTCCACCCTTATGTCTCATCCAGCTGTGGGTCTAGATATGGTCAATCCAGGTTGCATCACAGCCCCTGAACGCATTGTGTAAGAATTTCTCTCTCTTTCACTGTCGTTGTTTCATGGGTTTTTCAAAGTAATTTATTTTCATAATGGGGTTTAGCTGCTTTTCACTGCTGTGTTTATGCCGCTTTACACCCACTTGACACACTAACAGAGAGATATCAATACATAGGTTTTAAGATTATTACTAGTCAGATATATTCTTGTGTGGTGAATAGGGCGTGTTGAGTCCAGTTCTCTGAGCAAGGAGTAGGTCTTGTCTATTACATATTGGGTTTATGGAACGGTATCTGAGCTAATTTGATACCCTTGTTTTATGTATCACCCCACCTCACCTTTCCCGTTAAGCAGCCATAGTGTGTTTTCTGCATGTGTGACTCTGTTCTGTTTTGTAATTCAGTTCAAGTGTAACGGTTTTTACATTCCCTCTATCAGTGATACCTTATGAGAAGTGTCCTTTTCTGTGTGACTTATTTCACTTAGAATCGTCGTACCTAAATCCACTCATCATGCTGCTACTAACCTTATGACATTGATTTCATGGCTGAGTGATATTCCATTGTACATAAGGACCACAACTTCTTTATCCATTTGTCTCTTTCCTGGGATATTTAAGGTGGAATGAAGCGGAGGTCCTTGTCAACAGAGCAGCCCTCAACTTTGGGGTGCTTGTGTCTTGCTGATTTTTCATTTTCCCAATTTATACCCCCATGAGTGGAAGTGCCCTATGCTCTCTAAGCTGTGTTTTTCAGATGTTTCAGGACACACCGTACACTTCTCCAGAGTGGCTGTTGGCAATTTACATCCCGCCCATCAGTGTAGCAAGGCTCCCATTTCTCCATGGCCTGTCCTGCATTTCTGGTTTTGACACTTTTTTCAGCATGGCCCTTTTGACCGATGGGAAGCGAGACTTCTCTGTAGAGCTGATTTGCCTTTCCAGGTTGCTTGGTTGGCCAAAAAGGGCCTATGCGTTTTTTCCTGAATATATTCAGGAAAAAACGCATACGCCATTTTTGGCCAAGGGCATCATTCTCAACGTTTTGCCGCTTTTCATGTGCTTTAAAGGCGATTCGTATCTACCTCCTGAAATCTGTTTCGTGCAATTCTGCCTTGATTTCAAATCCTCTTCTTTGCCTTCCCTCAATATATTTGTGGACGAGAGTTATCATTTATAACTCTGCAGGTTTGTGAATTGCAGTGCCCTGAACCTCCATTTTACAACTCGCTTTTTTGGGAGCTGGCCGCAAAAGCGCAGGATAGCTTCAGGCCCTGTTCTGGTTCTGGGGGGCAGGCTGAGCCTGTGGTTAATACTTCTTCCTGATGGGAAAATAGAGTGACCTGTGCCTGTCCCAACACCAAGAGCTAGTCTCTCGTTGGTTCCCCGTCTTCCCGTTCATCCTCAGGACAAATTGCAACCTGTATGGAACAGGAGGTTAAAGGTGCTGATGCTCCAAGTAGGGAGATTGCTAGTAAAGTGGCTGGAATGGCGAACCCGGGCACAAGGAGATGAGAAATGAGGTGCGTTTTAGAAACCTTTCCCCATCACACGGTGTACTATCTTCTGGGTTTCTCATGCATGTTTTCGATGTAGGAAGATGCCCTTGAAGCTGGAGATTTGGGACCCATGCGGTGGGTACCACGCAGTATTACTTTAAAGGGTCTGCGTTTGCTCACCCAACCTCACCAAACCTCTCAGCCCCAAGAGTGTCCACCCTTATGTCTCATCCAGCTGTGGGTCTAGATATGGTCAATCCAGGTTGCATCACAGCCCCTGAACGCATTGTGTAAGAATTTCCCTCTCTTTCACTGTCGTTGTTTCATGGGTTTTTCAAAGTAATTTATTTTCATAATGGGGTTTAGCTGCTTTTCACTGCTGTGTTTATGCCGCTTTACACCCACTTGACACACTAACAGAGAGATATCAATACATAGGTTTTAAGATTATTACTAGTCAGATAGATTCTTGTGTGGTGAATAGGGCGTGTTGAGTCCAGTTCTCTGAGCAAGGAGTACGTCTTGTCTATTACATATTGGGTTTATGGAACGGTATCTGAGCTAATTTGATACCCTTGTTTTATGTATCACCCCACCTCACCTTTCCCGTTAAGCAGCCATAGTGTGTTTTCTGCATGTGTGACTCTGTTCTGTTTTGTAATTCAGTTCAAGTGTAACGGTTTTTACATTCCCTCTATAAGTGATACCTTATGAGAAGTGTCCTTTTCTGTGTGACTTATTTCACTTAGAATCGTCGTACCTAAATCCACTCATCATGCTGCTACTAACCTTATGACATTGATTTCATGGCTGAGTGATATTCCATTGTACATAAGGACCACAACTTCTTTATCCATTTTTCTCTTTCGTGGGATATTTAAGGTGGAATGAAGTGGAGGTCCTTGTCAACAGAGCAGCCCTCAACTTTGGGGTGCTTGTGTCTTGCTGATTTTTCATTTTCCCAATTTATACCCCCATGAGTGGAAGTGCCCTATGCTCTCTAAGCTGTGTTTTTCAGTTGTTTCAGGACACACCGTACACTTCTCCAGAGTGGCTGTTGGCAATTTACATCCCGCCCATCAGTGTAGCAAGGCTCCCATTTCTCCATGGCCTGTTCTGCATTTCTGGTTTTGACACTTTTTTCAGCATGGCCCTTTTGACCGATGGGAAGCGAGACTTCTCTGTAGCGCTGATTTGCCTTTCCAGGTTGCTTGGTTGGCCAAAAAGGGCGTATGCGTTTTTTCCTGAATATATTCAGGAAAAAACGCATACGCCCTTTTTGGCCAAGGGCATCATTGTCAACGTTTTGCCGCTTTTCATGTGCTTTAAAGGCGATTCGTATCTACCTCCTGAAATCTGTTTCGTGCAATTCTGCCTTGATTTCAAATCCTCTTCTTTGCCTTCCCTCAATATATTTGTGGACGAGAGTTATCATTTATAACTCTGCAGGTTTGTGAATTGCAGTGCCCTGAACCTCCATTTTACAACTCGCTTTTTTGGGAGCTGGCCGCAAAAGCGCAGGATGGCTTCAGGCCCTGTTCTGGTTCCGGGGGGCAGGCTGAGCCTGTGGTTAATTCTTCTTCCTGATGGGAAAATAGAGTGACCTGTGCCTGTCCCGACACCAAGAGCTAGTCTCTCGTTGGTTCCCCGTCTTCCCGTTCATCCTCAGGACAAATTGCAACCTGTACGGAACCGGAGGTTAAAGGTGCTGATGCTCCAAGTAGGGAGATTGCTAGTAAAGCAGCTGGAATGGCGAACCCGGGCACAAGGAGATGAGAAATGAGGTGCGTTTTAGAAACCTTTCCCCATCACACGGTGTACCATCTTCTGGGTTTCTCATGCATGTTTTCGATGTAGGAAGATGCCCTTGAACCTGGAGATTTGGGACCCATGCGATGGGTACCACGCAGTATTACTTTAAAGGGTCTGCGTTTGCTCACCCAACCTCACCAAACCTCTCAGCCCCAAGAGTGTCCACCCTTATGTCTCATCCAGCTGTGGGTCTAGATATGGTCAATCCAGGTTGCATCACAGCCCCTGAACGCATTGTGTAAGAATTTCTAACTCTTTCACTTTTGTTGTTTCATGGGTTTTTCAAAGTAATTTATTTTCATAATGGGGTTTAGCTGCTTTTCACTGCTGTGTTTATGCCGCTTTACACCCACTTGACACACTAACAGAGAGATATTAATACATAGGATTTAAGATTTTTACTAGTCAGATATATTCTTGTGCGGTGAATAGGGCGTGTTGAGTCCAGTTCTCTGAGCAAGGAGTAGGTCTTGTCTATTACATATTGGGTTTATGAAACGGTATCTGAGCTAATTTGATACCCTTGTTTTATGTATCACCCCACCTCACCTTTCCCGTTAAGCAGCCATAGTCTGTTTTCTGCATGTGTGACTCTGTTCTGTTTTGTAATTCAGTTCAAGTGTAACGGTTTTTACATTCCCTCTAAAAGTGATACCTTATGAGAAGTGTCCTTTTCTGTGTGACTTATTTCACTTAGAATCGTCGTACCTAAATCCACTCATCATGCTGCTACTAACCTTATGACATTGATTTCATGGCTGAGTGATATTCCATTGTACATAAGGACCACAACTTCTTTATCCATTTTTCTCTTTCCTGGGATATTTAAGGTGGAATGAAGTGAAGGTCCTTGTCAACAGAGCAGCCCTCAACTTTGGGGTGCTTGTGTCTTGCTGATTTTTCATTTTCCCAATTTATACCCCCATGAGTGGAAGTGCCCTATGCTCTCTAAGCTGTGTTTTTCAGATGTTTCAGGACACACCGTACACTTCTCCAGAGTGGCTGTTGGCAATTTACATCCCGCCCATCAGTGTAGCAAGGCTCCCATTTCTCCATGGCCTGTCCTGCATTTCTGGTTTTGACACTTTTTTCAGCATGGCCCTTTTGACCGATAGGATGTGAGACTTCTCTGTAGTGCTGATTTGCCTTTCCAGGTTGCTTGGTTGGCCAAAAAGGGCGTATGCGTTTTTTCCTGAATATATTCAGGAAAAAACGCATACGCCCTTTTTGGCCAAGGGCATCATTGTCAAAGTTTTGCCGCTTTTCATGTGCTTTAAAGGCGATTTGTATCTACCTCCTGAAATCTGTTTCGTGCAATTCTGCCTTGATTTCAAATCCTCTTCTTTGCCTTCCCTCAATATATTTGTGGACGAGAGTTATCATTTATAACTCTGCAGGTTTGTGAATTGCAGTGCCCTGAACCTCCATTTTACAACTCGCTTTTTTGGGAGCTGGCCGCAGAAGTGCAGGATGGCTTCAGGCCCTGTTCTTGTTCCGGGGGGCAGGCTGAGCCTGTGGTTAATTCTTCTTCCTGATGGGAAAATAGAGTGACCTGTGCCTGTCCCGACACCAAGAGCTAGTCTCTCGTTGGTTCCCCGTCTTCCCGTTCATCCTCAGGACAAATTGCAACTTCTACGGAACAGGAGGTTAAAGGTGCTGATGTTCCAAGAAGGGAGATTGCTAGTAAAGCGGCTGGAATGGCGAACCCGGGCACAAGGAGATGAGAAATGAGGTGCGTTTTAGAAACCTTTCCCCATCACACGGTGTACCGTCTGCTGAGTTTCTCATGCATGTTTTCGATGTAGGAAGATGCCCTTGAACCTGGAGATTTGGGACCCATGCGATGGGTACCACGAAGTATTACTTTAAAGGGTCTGCGTTTGCTCACCCAACCTCACCAAACCTCTCAGCCCCAAGAGTGTCCACCCTTATGTCTCATCCAGCTGTGGGTCTAGATATGGTCAATCCAGGTTGCATCACAGCCCCTGAACGCATTGTGTAAGAATTTCTCTCTCTTTCACTGTCGTTGTTTCATGGGTTTTTCAAAGTAATTTATTTTCATAATGGGGTTTAGCTGCTTTTCACGGCTGTGTTTATGCCGCTTTACACCCACTTGACACACTAACAGAGAGATATCAATACATAGGTTTTAAGATTATTACTAGTCAGATATATTCTTGTGCGGTGAATAGGGCGTGTTGAGTCCAGTTCTCTGAGCAAGGAGTAGGTCTTGTCTATTACATATTGGGTTTATGGAACGGTATCTGAGCTAATTTGATACCCTTGTTTTATGTATCACCCCACCTCACCTTTCCCGTTAAGCAGCCATAGTGTGTTTTCTGCATGTGTGACTCTGTTCTGTTTTGTAGTTCAGTTCAAGTGTAACGGTTTTTACATTCCCTCTATCAGTGATACCTTATGAGAAGTGTCCTTTTCTGTGTGACTTATTTCACTTAGAATCGTCGTACCTAAATCCACTCATCATGCTGCTACTAACCTTATGACATTGATTTCATGGCTGAGTGATATTCCATTGTACATAAGGACCACAACTTCTTTATCCATTTGTCTCTTTCCTGGGATATTTAAGGTGGAATGAAGCGGAGGTCCTTGTCAACAGAGCAGCCCTCAACTTTGGGGTGCTTGTGTCTTGCTGATTTTTCATTTTCCCAATTTATACCCCCATGAGTGGAAGTGCCCTATGCTCTCTAAGCTGTGTTTTTCAGATGTTTCAGGACACACCGTACACTTCTCCAGAGTGGCTGTTGGCAATTTACATCCCGCCCATCAGTGTAGCAAGGCTCCCATTTCTCCATGGCCTGTCCTGCATTTCTGGTTTTGACACTTTTTTCAGCATGGCCCTTTTGACCGATGGGAAGCGAGACTTCTCTGTAGCGCTGATTTGCCTTTCCAGGTTGCTTGGTTGGCCAAAAAGGGCCTATGCGTTTTTTCCTGAATATATTCAGGAAAAAACGCATACGCCCTTTTTGGCCAAGGGCATCATTCTCAACGTTTTGCCGCTTTTCATGTGCTTTAAAGGCGATTCGTATCTACCTCCTGAAATCTGTTTCGTGCAATTCTGCCTTGATTTCAAATCCTCTTCTTTGCCTTCCCTCAATATATTTGTGGACGAGAGTTATCATTTATAACTCTGCAGGTTTGTGAATTGCAGTGCCCTGAACCTCCATTTTACAACTCGCTTTTTTGGGAGCTGGCCGCAAAAGCGCAGGATGGCTTCAGGCCCTGTTCTGGTTCTGGGGGGCAGGCTGAGCCTGTGGTTAATACTTCTTCCTGATGGGAAAATAGAGTGACCTGTGCCTGTCCCAACACCAAGAGCTAGTCTCTCGTTGGTTCCCCGTCTTCCTGTTCATCCTCAGGACAAATTGCAACCTGTATGGAACAGGAGGTTAAAGGTGCTGATGCTCCAAGTAGGGAGATTGCTAGTAAAGTGGCTGGAATGGCGAACCCGGGCACAAGGAGATGAGAAATGAGGTGCGTTTTAGAAACCTTTCCCCATCACACGGTGTACTATCTTCTGGGTTTCTCATGCATGTTTTCGATGTAGGAAGATGCCCTTGAAGCTGGAGATTTGGGACCCATGCGGTGGGTACCACGCAGTATTACTTTAAAGGGTCTGCGTTTGCTCACCCAACCTCACCAAACCTCTCAGCCCCAAGAGTGTCCACCCTTATGTCTCATCCAGCTGTGGGTCTAGATATGGTCAATCCAGGTTGCATCACAGCCCCTGAACGCATTGTGTAAGAATTTCCCTCTCTTTCACTGTCGTTGTTTCATGGGTTTTTCAAAGTAATTTATTTTCATAATGGGGTTTAGCTGCTTTTCACTGCTGTGTTTATGCCGCTTTACACCCACTTGACACACTAACAGAGAGATATCAATACATAGGTTTTAAGATTATTACTAGTCAGATAGATTCTTGTGTGGTGAATAGGGCGTGTTGAGTCCAGTTCTCTGAGCAAGGAGTACGTCTTGTCTATTACATATTGGGTTTATGGAACGGTATCTGAGCTAATTTGATACCCTTGTTTTATGTATCACCCCACCTCACCTTTCCCGTTAAGCAGCCATAGTGTGTTTTCTGCATGTGTGACTCTGTTCTGTTTTGTAATTCAGTTCAAGTGTAACGGTTTTTACATTCCCTCTATAAGTGATACCTTATGAGAAGTGTCCTTTTCTGTGTGACTTATTTCACTTAGAATCGTCGTACCTAAATCCACTCATCATGCTGCTACTAACCTTATGACATTGATTTCATGGCTGAGTGATATTCCATTGTACATAAGGACCACAACTTCTTTATCCATTTTTCTCTTTCGTGGGATATTTAAGGTGGAATGAAGTGGAGGTCCTTGTCAACAGAGCAGCCCTCAACTTTGGGGTGTTTGTGTCTTGCTGATTTTTCATTTTCCCAATTTATACCCCCATGAGTGGAAGTGCCCTATGCTCTCTAAGCTGTGTTTTTCAGTTGTTTCAGGACACACCGTACACTTCTCCAGAGTGGCTGTTGGCAATTTACATCCCGCCCATCAGTGTAGCAAGGCTCCCATTTCTCCATGGCCTGTTCTGCATTTCTGGTTTTGACACTTTTTTCAGCATGGCCCTTTTGACCGATGGGAAGCGAGACTTCTCTGTAGCGCTGATTTGCCTTTCCAGGTTGCTTGGTTGGCCAAAAAGGGCGTATGCGTTTTTTCCTGAATATATTCAGGAAAAAACGCATACGCCCTTTTTGGCCAAGGGCATCATTGTCAACGTTTTGCCGCTTTTCATGTGCTTTAAAGGCGATTCGTATCTACCTCCTGAAATCTGTTTCGTGCAATTCTGCCTTGATTTCAAATCCTCTTCTTTGCCTTCCCTCAATATATTTGTGGACGAGAGTTATCATTTATAACTCTGCAGGTTTGTGAATTGCAGTGCCCTGAACCTCCATTTTACAACTCGCTTTTTTGGGAGCTGGCCGCAAAAGCGCAGGATGGCTTCAGGCCCTGTTCTGGTTCCGGGGGGCAGGCTGAGCCTGTGGTTAATTCTTCTTCCTGATGGGAAAATAGAGTGACCTGTGCCTGTCCCGACACCAAGAGCTAGTCTCTCGTTGGTTCCCCGTCTTCCCGTTCATCCTCAGGACAAATTGCAACCTGTACGGAACCGGAGGTTAAAGGTGCTGATGCTCCAAGTAGGGAGATTGCTAGTAAAGCGGCTGGAATGGCGAACCCGGGCACAAGGAGATGAGAAATGAGGTGCGTTTTAGAAACCTTTCCCCATCACACGGTGTACCATCTTCTGGGTTTCTCATGCATGTTTTCGATGTAGGAAGATGCCCTTGAACCTGGAGATTTGGGACCCATGCGATGGGTACCACGCAGTATTACTTTAAAGGGTCTGCGTTTGCTCACCCAACCTCACCAAACCTCTCAGCCCCAAGAGTGTCCACCCTTATGTCTCATCCAGCTGTGGGTCTAGATATGGTCAATCCAGGTTGCATCACAGCCCCTGAACGCATTGTGTAAGAATTTCTAACTCTTTCACTTTTGTTGTTTCATGGGTTTTTCAAAGTAATTTATTTTCATAATGGGGTTTAGCTGCTTTTCACTGCTGTGTTTATGCCGCTTTACACCCACTTGACACACTAACAGAGAGATATTAATACATAGGATTTAAGATTTTTACTAGTCAGATATATTCTTGTGCGGTGAATAGGGCGTGTTGAGTCCAGTTCTCTGAGCAAGGAGTAGGTCTTGTCTATTACATATTGGGTTTATGGAACGGTATCTGAGCTAATTTGATACCCTTGTTTTATGTATCACCCCACCTCACCTTTCCCGTTAAGCAGCCATAGTGTGTTTTCTGCATGTGTGACTCTGTTCTGTTTTGTAATTCAGTTCAAGTGTAACGGTTTTTACATTCGCTCTATCAGTGATACCTTATGAGAAGTGTCCTTTTCTGTGTGACTTATTTCACTTAGAATCGTCGTACCTAAATCCACTCATCATGCTGCTACTAACCTTATGACATTGATTTCCTGGCTGAGTGATATTCCATTGTACATAAGGACCACAACTTCTTTATCCATTTTTCTCTTTCCTGGGATATTTAAGGTGGAATGAAGTGGAGGTCCTTGTCAACAGAGCAGCCCTAAACTTTGGGGTGCTTGTGTCTTGCTGATTTTTCATTTTCCCAATTTATACCCCCATGAGTGGAAGTGCCCTATGCTCTCTAAGCTGTGTTTTTCAGATGTTTCAGGACACACCGTACACTTCTCCAGAGTGGCTGTTGGCAATTTACATCCCGCCCATCAGTGTAGCAAGGCTCCCATTTCTCCATGGCCTGTCCTGCATTTCTGGTTTTGACACTTTTTTCAGCATGGCCCTTTTGACCGATGGGAAGCGAGACTTCTCTGTAGCGCTGATTTGCCTTTCCAGGTTGCTTGGTTGGCCAAAAAGGGCCTATGCGTTTTTTCCTGAATATATTCAGGAAAAAACGCATACGCCCTTTTTGGCCAAGGGCATCATTGTCAACGTTTTGCCGCTTTTCATGTGCTTTAAAGGCGATTCGTATCTACCTCCTGAAATCTGTTTCGTGCAATTCTGCCTTGATTTCAAATCCTCTTCTTTGCCTTCCCTCAATATATTTGTGGACGAGAGTTATCATTTATAACTCTGCAGGTTTGTGAATTGCAGTGCCCTGAACCTCCATTTTACAACTCGCTTTTTTGGGAGCTGGCCGCAAAAGCGCAGGATGGCTTCAGGCCCTGTTCTGGTTCTGGGGGGCAGGCTGAGCCTGTGGTTAATACTTCTTCCTGATGGGAAAATAGAGTGACCTGTGCCTGTCCCAACACCAAGAGCTAGTCTCTCGTTGGTTCCCCGTCTTCCCGTTCATCCTCAGGACAAATTGCAACCTGTATGGAACAGGAGGTTAAAGGTGCTGATGCTCCAAGTAGGGAGATTGCTAGTAAAGTGGCTGGAATGGCGAACCCGGGCACAAGGAGATGAGAAATGAGGTGCGTTTTAGAAACCTTTCCCCATCACACGGTGTACTATCTTCTGGGTTTCTCATGCATGTTTTCGATGTAGGAAGATGCCCTTGAAGCTGGAGATTTGGGACCCATGCGGTGGGTACCACGCAGTATTACTTTAAAGGGTCTGCGTTTGCTCACCCAACCTCACCAAACCTCTCAGCCCCAAGAGTGTCCACCCTTATGTCTCATCCAGCTGTGGGTCTAGATATGGTCAATCCAGGTTGCATCACAGCCCCTGAACGCATTGTGTAAGAATTTCCCTCTCTTTCACTGTCGTTGTTTCATGGGTTTTTCAAAGTAATTTATTTTCATAATGGGGTTTAGCTGCTTTTCACTGCTGTGTTTATGCCGCTTTACACCCACTTGACACACTAACAGAGAGATATCAATACATAGGTTTTAAGATTATTACTAGTCAGATAGATTCTTGTGTGGTGAATAGGGCGTGTTGAGTCCAGTTCTCTGAGCAAGGAGTACGTCTTGTCTATTACATATTGGGTTTATGGAACGGTATCTGAGCTAATTTGATACCCTTGTTTTATGTATCACCCCACCTCACCTTTCCCGTTAAGCAGCCATAGTGTGTTTTCTGCATGTGTGACTCTGTTCTGTTTTGTAATTCAGTTCAAGTGTAACGGTTTTTACATTCCCTCTATAAGTGATACCTTATGAGAAGTGTCCTTTTCTGTGTGACTTATTTCACTTAGAATCGTCGTACCTAAATCCACTCATCATGCTGCTACTAACCTTATGACATTGATTTCATGGCTGAGTGATATTCCATTGTACATAAGGACCACAACTTCTTTATCCATTTTTCTCTTTCGTGGGATATTTAAGGTGGAATGAAGTGGAGGTCCTTGTCAACAGAGCAGCCCTCAACTTTGGGGTGCTTGTGTCTTGCTGATTTTTCATTTTCCCAATTTATACCCCCATGAGTGGAAGTGCCCTATGCTCTCTAAGCTGTGTTTTTCAGTTGTTTCAGGACACACCGTACACTTCTCCAGAGTGGCTGTTGGCAATTTACATCCCGCCCATCAGTGTAGCAAGGCTCCCATTTCTCCATGGCCTGTTCTGCATTTCTGGTTTTGACACTTTTTTCAGCATGGCCCTTTTGACCGATGGGAAGCGAGACTTCTCTGTAGCGCTGATTTGCCTTTCCAGGTTGCTTGGTTGGCCAAAAAGGGCGTATGCGTTTTTTCCTGAATATATTCAGGAAAAAACGCATACGCCCTTTTTGGCCAAGGGCATCATTGTCAACGTTTTGCCGCTTTTCATGTGCTTTAAAGGCGATTCGTATCTACCTCCTGAAATCTGTTTCGTGCAATTCTGCCTTGATTTCAAATCCTCTTCTTTGCCTTCCCTCAATATATTTGTGGACGAGAGTTATCATTTATAACTCTGCAGGTTTGTGAATTGCAGTGCCCTGAACTTCCATTTTACAACTCGCTTTTTTGGGAGCTGGCCGCAAAAGCGCAGGATGGCTTCAGGCCCTGTTCTGGTTCCGGGGGGCAGGCTGAGCCTGTGGTTAATTCTTCTTCCTGATGGGAAAATAGAGTGACCTGTGCCTGTCCCGACACCAAGAGCTAGTCTCTCGTTGGTTCCCCGTCTTCCCGTTCATCCTCAGGACAAATTGCAACCTGTACGGAACCGGAGGTTAAAGGTGCTGATGCTCCAAGTAGGGAGATTGCTAGTAAAGCGGCTGGAATGGCGAACCCGGGCACAAGGAGATGAGAAATGAGGTGCGTTTTAGAAACCTTTCCCCATCACACGGTGTACCATCTTCTGGGTTTCTCATGCATGTTTTCGATGTAGGAAGATGCCCTTGAACCTGGAGATTTGGGACCCATGCGATGGGTACCACGCAGTATTACTTTAAAGGGTCTGCGTTTGCTCACCCAACCTCACCAAACCTCTCAGCCCCAAGAGTGTCCACCCTTATGTCTCATCCAGCTGTGGGTCTAGATATGGTCAATCCAGGTTGCATCACAGCCCCTGAACGCATTGTGTAAGAATTTCTAACTCTTTCACTTTTGTTGTTTCATGGGTTTTTCAAAGTAATTTATTTTCATAATGGGGTTTAGCTGCTTTTCACTGCTGTGTTTATGCCGCTTTACACCCACTTGACACACTAACAGAGAGATATTAATACATAGGATTTAAGATTTTTACTAGTCAGATATATTCTTGTGCGGTGAATAGGGCGTGTTGAGTCCAGTTCTCTGAGCAAGGAGTAGGTCTTGTCTATTACATATTGGGTTTATGAAACGGTATCTGAGCTAATTTGATACCCTTGTTTTATGTATCACCCCACCTCACCTTTCCCGTTAAGCAGCCATAGTCTGTTTTCTGCATGTGTGACTCTGTTCTGTTTTGTAATTCAGTTCAAGTGTAACGGTTTTTACATTCCCTCTAAAAGTGATACCTTATGAGAAGTGTCCTTTTCTGTGTGACTTATTTCACTTAGAATCGTCGTACCTAAATCCACTCATCATGCTGCTACTAACCTTATGACATTGATTTCATGGCTGAGTGATATTCCATTGTACATAAGGACCACAACTTCTTTATCCATTTTTCTCTTTCCTGGGATATTTAAGGTGGAATGAAGTGAAGGTCCTTGTCAACAGAGCAGCCCTCAACTTTGGGGTGCTTGTGTCTTGCTGATTTTTCATTTTCCCAATTTATACCCCCATGAGTGGAAGTGCCCTATGCTCTCTAAGCTGTGTTTTTCAGATGTTTCAGGACACACCGTACACTTCTCCAGAGTGGCTGTTGGCAATTTACATCCCGCCCATCAGTGTAGCAAGGCTCCCATTTCTCCATGGCCTGTCCTGCATTTCTGGTTTTGACACTTTTTTCAGCATGGCCCTTTTGACCGATAGGATGTGAGACTTCTCTGTAGTGCTGATTTGCCTTTCAAGGTTGCTTGGTTGGCCAAAAAGGGCGTATGCGTTTTTTCCTGAATATATTCAGGAAAAAACGCATACGCCCTTTTTGGCCAAGGGCATCATTGTCAAAGTTTTGCCGCTTTTCATGTGCTTTAAAGGCGATTCGTATCTACCTCCTGAAATCTGTTTCGTGCAATTCTGCCTTGATTTCAAATCCTCTTCTTTGCCTTCCCTCAATATATTTGTGGACGAGAGTTATCATTTATAACTCTGCAGGTTTGTGAATTGCAGTGCCCTGAACCTCCATTTTACAACTCGCTTTTTTGGGAGCTGGCCGCAGAAGTGCAGGATGGCTTCAGGCCCTGTTCTTGTTCCGGGGGGCAGGCTGAGCCTGTGGTTAATTCTTCTTCCTGATGGGAAAATAGAGTGACCTGTGCCTGTCCCGACACCAAGAGCTAGTCTCTCGTTGGTTCCCCGTCTTCCCGTTCATCCTCAGGACAAATTGCAACTTGTACGGAACAGGAGGTTAAAGGTGCTGATGTTCCAAGAAGGGAGATTGCTAGTAAAGCGGCTGGAATGGCGAACCCGGGCACAAGGAGATGAGAAATGAGGTGCGTTTTAGAAACATTTCCCCATCACACGATGTACCATCTTCTGGGTTTCTCATGCATGTTTTTGATGTAGGAAGATGCCCTTGAACCTGGAGATTTGGGACCCATGCGATGGGTACCACGCAGTATTACTTTAAAGGGTCTGCGTTTGCTCACCCAACCTCACCAAACCTCTCATCCCCAAGAGTGTCCACCCTTATGTCTCATCCAGCTGTGGGTCTAGATATGGTCAATCCAGGTTGCATCACAGCCCGTGAACGCATTGTGTAAGAATTTCTCTCTCTTTCACTGTCTTTGTTTCATGGGTGTTTCAAAGTAATTTATTTTTATAATGGGGTTTAGCTGCTTTTCACTGCTGTGTTTATGCCACTTTACACCCACTTGACACACTAACAGAGAGATATCAATACATAGGTTTTAAGATTATTATTAGTCAGATATATTCTTGTGCGGTGAATAGGGCGTGTTGAGTCCAGTTCTCTGAGCAAGGAGTAGGTCTTGTCTATTACATATTGGGTTTATGGAACGGTATCTGAGCTAATTTGATACCCTTGTTTTATGTATCACCCCACCTCACCTTTCCCGTTAAGCAGCCATAGTGTGTTTTCTGCATGTGTGACTCTGTTCTGTTTTGTAATTCAGTTCAAGTGTAACGGTTTTTACATTCCCTCTATCAGTGATACCTTATGAGAAGTGTCCTTTTCTGTGTGACTTATTTCACTTAGAATCGTCGTACCTAAATCCACTCATCATGCTGCTACTAACCTTACGACATTGATTTCCTGGCTGAGTGATATTCCATTGTACATAAGGACCACAACTTCTTTATCCATTTTTCTCTTTCCTGGGATATTTAAGGTGGAATGAAGTGGAGGTCCTGGTCAACAGAGCAGCCCTAAACTTTGGGGTGCTTGTGTCTTGCTGATTTTTAATTTTCCCAATTTATACCCCCATGAGTGGAAGTGCCCTATGCTCTCTAAGCTGTGTTTTTCAGATGTTTCAGGACTCACCGGACACTTCTCCAGAGTGGCTCTTGGCAATTTACATCCCGCCCATCAGTGTAGCAAGGCTCCCATTTCTCCATGGCCTGTCCTGCATTTCTGGTTTTGACACTTTTTTCAGCATGGCCCTTTTGACCGATGGGAAGCGAGACTTCTTTGTAGCGCTGATTTGCCTTTCCAGGTTGCTTGGTTGGCCAAAAAGGGCGTATGCGTTTTTTCCTGAATATATTCAGGAAAAAACGCATACGCCCTTTTTGGCCAAGGGCATCATTGTCAACGTTTTGCCGCTTTTCATGTGCTTTAAAGGCGATTCGTATCTACCTCCTGAAATCTGTTTCCTGCAATTCTGCCTTGATTTCAAATCCTCTTCTTTGCCTCCCCTCAATATATTTGTGGACGAGAGTTATCATTTATAACTCTGCAGGTTTGTGAATTGCAGTGCCCTGAACCTCCATTTTACAACTCGTTTTTATGGGAGCTGGCCGCAAAATCGCAGAATGGCTTCAGGCCCTGTTCTGGTTCCGGGGGGCAGGCTGAGCCTGTGGTTAATTCTTCTTTCTGATGGGAAAATAGAGTGACCTGTGCCTGTCCCAACACCAAGAGCTAGTCTCTCGTTGGTTCCACGTCTTCCCGTTTATCCTCAGGACAAATTGCAACCTGTACGGAACAGGAGGTTAAAGGTGCTGATGCTCCAAGTAGGGAGCTTGCTAGTAAAGCGGCTGGAATGGCGAACCCGGGCACAAGGAGATGAGAAATGAGGTGCGTTTTAGAAACATTTCCCCATCACACGGTGTACCATCTTCTGGGTTTCTCATGCATGTTTTGGATGTAGGAAGATGCCCTTGAACCTGGAGATTTGGGACCCATGCGATGGGTACCACGCAGTATTCCTTTAAAGGGTCTGCGTTTGCTCACCCAACCTCACCAAACCTCTCAGCCCCAAGAGTGTCCACCCTTATGTCTCATCCAGCTGTGCATCTAGATATGGTCAATCCAGGTTGCATCACAGCCCCTGAACGCATTGTGGAAGAATTTCTCTCTCTTTCACTGTCTTTGTTTCATGGGTGTTTCAAAGTAATTTATTTTTATAATGGGGTTTAGCTGCTTTTCACTGCTGTGTTTATGCCGCTTTACACCCACTTGACACACTAACAGAGAGATATCAATACATAGGTTTTACGATTATTATTAGTCAGATATATTCTTGTGCGGTGAATAGGGCGTGTTGAGTCCAGTTCTCTGAGCAAGGAGTAGGTCTTGTCTATTACATATTGGGTTTATGGAACGGTATCTGAGCTAATTTGATACCCTTGTTTTATGTATCACCCCACCTCACCTTTCCCGTTAAGCAGCCATAGTGTGTTTTCTGCATGTGTGACTCTGTTCTGTTTTGTAATTCAGTTCAAGTGTAACGGTTTTTACATTCCCTCTATCAGTGATAACTTATGAGAAGTGTCCTTTTCTGTGTGACTTATTTCACTTAGAATCGTCGTACCTAAATCCACTCATCATGCTGCTACTAACCTTACGACATTGATTTCCTGGCTGAGTGATATTCCATTGTACATAAGGACCACAACTTCTTTATCCATTTTTCTCTTTCCTGGGATATTTAAGGTGGAATGAAGTGGAGGTCCTGGTCAACAGAGCAGCCCTAAACTTTGGGGTGCTTGTGTCTTGCTGATTTTTAATTTTCCCAATTTATACCCCCATGAGTGGAAGTGCCCTATGCTCTCTAAGCTGTGTTTTTCAGATGTTTCAGGACTCACCGGACACTTCTCCAGAGTGGCTCTTGGCAATTTACATCCCGCCCATCAGTGTAGCAAGGCTCCCATTTCTCCATGGCCTGTCCTGCATTTCTGGTTTTGACACTTTTTTCAGCATGGCCCTTTTGACCGATGGGAAGCGAGACTTCTTTGTAGCGCTGATTTGCCTTTCCAGGTTGCTTGGTTGGCCAAAAAGGGCGTATGCGTTTTTTCCTGAATATATTCAGGAAAAAACGCATACGCCCTTTTTGGCCAAGGGCATCATTGTCAACGTTTTGCCGCTTTTCATGTGCTTTAAAGGCGATTCGTATCTACCTCCTGAAATCTGTTTCCTGCAATTCTGCCTTGATTTCAAATCCTCTTCTTTGCCTCCCCTCAATATATTTGTGGACGAGAGTTATCATTTATAACTCTGCAGGTTTGTGAATTGCAGTGCCCTGAACCTCCATTTTACAACTCGTTTTTATGGGAGCTGGCCGCAAAATCGCAGAATGGCTTCAGGCCCTGTTCTGGTTCCGGGGGGCAGGCTGAGCCTGTGGTTAATTCTTCTTTCTGATGGGAAAATAGAGTGACCTGTGCCTGTCCCAACACCAAGAGCTAGTCTCACGTTGGTTCCACGTCTTCCCGTTTATCCTCAGGACAAATTGCAACCTGTATGGAACAGGAGGTTAAAGGTGCTGATGCTCCAAGTAGGGAGCTTGCTAGTAAAGCGGCTGGAATGGCGAACCCGGGCACAAGGAGATGAGAAATGAGGTGCGTTTTAGAAACATTTCCCCATCACACGATGTACCATCTTCTGGGTTTCTCATGCATGTTTTTGATGTAGGAAGATGCCCTTGAACCTGGAGATTTGGGACCCATGCGATGGGTACCACGCAGAATTCCTTTAAAGGGTCTGCGTTTGCTCACCCAACCTCACCAAACCTCTCAGCCCCAAGAGTGTCCACCCTTATGTCTCATTCAGCTGTGCGTCTAGATATGGTCAATCCAGGTTGCATCACAGCCCCTGAACGCATTGTGTAAGAATTTCTCTCTCTTTCACTGTCTTTGTTTCATGGGTGTTTCAAAGTAATTTATTTTTATAATGGGGTTTAGCTGCTTTTCACTGCTGTGTTTATGCCGCTTTCAACCCACTTGACACACTAACAGAGAGATATCAATACATAGGTTTTACGATTATTATTAGTCAGATATATTCTTGTGCGGTGAATAGGGCGTGTTGAGTCCAGTTCTCTGAGCAAGGAGTAGGTCTTGTCTATTACATATTGGGTTTATGGAACGGTATCTGAGCTAATTTGATACCCTTGTTTTATGTATCACCCCACCTCACCTTTCCCGTTAAGCAGCCATAGTGTGTTTTCTGCATGTGTGACTCTGTTCTGTTTTGTAATTCAGTTCAAGTGTAACGGTTTTTACATTCCCTCTATCAGTGATACCTTATGAGAAGTGTCCTTTTCTGTGTGACTTATTTCACTTAGAATCGTCGTACCTAAATCCACTCATCATGCTGCTACTAACCTTAGGACATTGATTTCCTGGCTGAGTGATATTCCATTGTACATAAGGACCACAACTTCTTTATCCATTTTTCTCTTTCCTGGGATATTTAAGGTGGAATGAAGTGGAGGTCCTGGTCAACAGAGCAGCCCTAAACTTTGGGGTGCTTGTGTCTTGCTGATTTTTAATTTTCCCAATTTATACCCCCATGAGTGGAAGTGCCCTATGCTCTCTAAGCTGTGTTTTTCAGATGTTTCAGGACTCACCGGACACTTCTCCAGAGTGGCTCTTGGCAATTTACATCCCGCCCATCAGTGTAGCAAGGCTCCCATTTCTCCATGGCCTGTCCTGCATTTCTGGTTTTGACACTTTTTTCAGCATGGCCCTTTTGACCGATGGGAAGCGAGACTTCTTTGTAGCGCTGATTTGCCTTTCCAGGTTGCTTGGTTGGCCAAAAAGGGCGTATGCGTTTTTTCCTGAATATATTCAGGAAAAAACGCATACGCCCTTTTTGGCCAAGGGCATCATTGTCAACGTTTTGCCGCTTTTCATGTGCTTTAAAGGCGATTCGTATCTACCTCCTGAAATCTGTTTCCTGCAATTCTGCCTTGATTTCAAATCCTCTTCTTTGCCTCCCCTCAATATATTTGTGGACGAGAGTTATCATTTATAACTCTGCAGGTTTGTGAATTGCAGTGCCCTGAACCTCCATTTTACAACTCGTTTTTATGGGAGCTGGCCGCAAAATCGCAGAATGGCTTCAGGCCCTGTTCTGGTTCCGGGGGTCAGGCTGAGCCTGTGGTTAATTCTTCTTTCTGATGGGAAAATAGAGTGACCTGTGCCTGTCCAAACACCAAGAGCTAGTCTCTCGTTGGTTCCACGTCTTCCCGTTTATCCTCAGGACAAATTGCAACCTGTACGGAACAGGAGGTTAAAGGTGCTGATGCTCCAAGTAGGGAGCTTGCTAGTAAAGCGGCTGGAATGGCGAACCCGGGCACAAGGAGATGAGAAATGAGGTGCGTTTTAGAAACATTTCCCCATCACACGGTGTACCATCTTCTGGGTTTCTCATGCATGTTTTGGATGTAGGAAGATGCCCTTGAACCTGGAGATTTGGGACCCATGCGATGGGTACCACGCAGTATTCCTTTAAAGGGTCTGCGTTTGCTCACCCAACCTCACCAAACCTCTCAGCCCCAAGAGTGTCCACCCTTATGTCTCATCCAGCTGTGCGTCTAGATATGGTCAATCCAGGTTGCATCACAGCCCCTGAACGCATTGTGTAAGAATTTCTCTCTCTTTCACTGTCTTTGTTTCATGGGTGTTTCAAAGTAATTTATTTTTATAATGGGGTTTAGCTGCTTTTCACTGCTGTGTTTATGCCGCTTTACACCCACTTGACACACTAACAGAGAGATATCAATACATAGGTTTTACGATTATTATTAGTCAGATATATTCTTGTGCGGTGAATAGGGCGTGTTGAGTCCAGTTCTCTGAGCAAGGAGTAGGTCTTGTCTATTACATATTGGGTTTATGGAATGGTATCTGAGCTAATTTGATACCCTTGTTTTATGTATCACCCCACCTCACCTTTTCCGTTAAGCAGCCATAGTGTGTTTTCTGCATGTGTGACTCTGTTCTGTTTTGTAATTCAGTTCAAGTGTAACGGTTTTTACATTCCCTCTATCAGTGATACCTTATGAGAAGTGTCCTTTTCTGTGTGACTTATTTCACTTAGAATCGTCGTACCTAAATCCACTCATCATGCTGCTACTAACCTTACGACATTGATTTCCTGGCTGAGTGATATTCCATTGTACATAAGGACCACAACTTCTTTATCCATTTTTCTCTTTCCTGGGATATTGAAGGTGGAATGAAGTGGAGGTCCTGGTCAACAGAGCAGCCCTAAACTTTGGGGTGCTTGTGTCTTGCTGATTTTTAATTTTCCCAATTTATACCCCCATGAGTGGAAGTGCCCTATGCTCTCTAAGCTGTGTTTTTCAGATGTTTCAGGACTCACCGGACACTTCTCCAGAGTGGCTGTTGGCAATTTACATCCCGCCCATCAGTGTAGCAAGGCTCCCATTTCTCCATGGCCTGTCCTGCATTTCTGGTTTTGACACTTTTTTCAGCATGGCCCTTTTGACCGATGGGAAGCGAGACTTCTTTGTAGCGCTGATTTGCCTTTCCAGGTTGCTTGGTTGGCCAAAAAGGGCGTATGCGTTTTTTCCTGAATATATTCAGGAAAAAACGCATACGCCCTTTTTGGCCAAGGGCATCATTGTCAACGTTTTGCCGCTTTTCATGTGCTTTAAAGGCGATTCGTATCTACCTCCTGAAATCTGTTTCCTGCAATTCTGCCTTGATTTCAAATCCTCTTCTTTGCCTTCCCTCAATATATTTGTGGACGAGAGTTATCATTTATAACTCTGCAGGTTTGTGAATTGCAGTGCCCTGAACCTCCATTTTACAACTCGTTTTTATGGGAGCTGGCCGCAAAATCGCAGAATGGCTTCAGGCCCTGTTCTGGTTCTGGGGGGCAGGCTGAGCCTGTGGTTAATTCTTCTTTCTGATGGGAAAATAGAGTGACCTGTGCCTGTCCCAACAGCAAGAGCTAGTCTCACGTTGGTTCCACGTCTTCCCGTTTATCCTCAGGACAAATTGCAACCTGTACGGAACAGGAGGTTAAAGGTGCTGATGCTCCAAGTAGGGAGCTTGCTAGTAAAGCGGCTGGAATGGCGAACCCGGGCACAAGGAGATGAGAAATGAGGTGCGTTTTAGAAACATTTCCCCATCACACGATGTACCATCTTCTGGGTTTCTCATGCATGTTTTTGATGTAGGAAGATGCCCTTGAACCTGGAGATTTGGGACCCATGCGATGGGTACCACGCAGTATTCCTTTAAAGGGTCTGCGTTTGCTCACCCAACCTCACCAAACCTCTCAGCCCCAAGAGTGTCCACCCTTATGTCTCATCCAGCTGTGCGTCTAGATATGGTCAATCCAGGTTGCATCACAGCCCCTGAACGCATTGTGTAAGAATTTCTCTCTCTTTCACTGTCTTTGTTTCATGGGTGTTTCAAAGTAATTTATTTTTATAATGGGGTTTAGCTGCTTTTCACTGCTGTGTTTATGCCGCTTTACACCCACTTGACACACTAACAGAGAGATATCAATACATAGGTTTTACGATTATTATTAGTCAGATATATTCTTGTGCGGTGAATAGGGCGTGTTGAGTCCAGTTCTCTGAGCAAGGAGTAGGTCTTGTCTATTACATATTGGGTTTATGGAATGGTATCTGAGCTAATTTGATACCCTTGTTTTATGTATCACCCCACCTCACCTTTTCCGTTAAGCAGCCATAGTGTGTTTTCTGCATGTGTGACTCTGTTCTGTTTTGTAATTCAGTTCAAGTGTAACGGTTTTTACATTCCCTCTATCAGTGATACCTTATGAGAAGTGTCCTTTTCTGTGTGACTTATTTCACTTAGAATCGTCGTACCTAAATCCACTCATCATGCTGCTACTAACCTTACGACATTGATTTCCTGGCTGAGTGATATTCCATTGTACATAAGGACCACAACTTCTTTATCCATTTTTCTCTTTCCTGGGATATTGAAGGTGGAATGAAGTGGAGGTCCTGGTCAACAGAGCAGCCCTAAACTTTGGGGTGCTTGTGTCTTGCTGATTTTTAATTTTCCCAATTTATACCCCCATGAGTGGAAGTGCCCTATGCTCTCTAAGCTGTGTTTTTCAGATGTTTCAGGACTCACCGGACACTTCTCCAGAGTGGCTGTTGGCAATTTACATCCCGCCCATCAGTGTAGCAAGGCTCCCATTTCTCCATGGCCTGTCCTGCATTTCTGGTTTTGACACTTTTTTCAGCATGGCCCTTTTGACCGATGGGAAGCGAGACTTCTTTGTAGCGCTGATTTGCCTTTCCAGGTTGCTTGGTTGGCCAAAAAGGGCGTATGCGTTTTTTCCTGAATATATTCAGGAAAAAACGCATACGCCCTTTTTGGCCAAGGGCATCATTGTCAACGTTTTGCCGCTTTTCATGTGCTTTAAAGGCGATTCGTATCTACCTCCTGAAATCTGTTTCCTGCAATTCTGCCTTGATTTCAAATCCTCTTCTTTGCCTTCCCTCAATATATTTGTGGACGAGAGTTATCATTTATAACTCTGCAGGTTTGTGAATTGCAGTGCCCTGAACCTCCATTTTACAACTCGTTTTTATGGGAGCTGGCCGCAAAATCGCAGAATGGCTTCAGGCCCTGTTCTGGTTCTGGGGGGCAGGCTGAGCCTGTGGTTAATTCTTCTTTCTGATGGGAAAATAGAGTGACCTGTGCCTGTCCCAACACCAAGAGCTAGTCTCACGTTGGTTCCACGTCTTCCCGTTTATCCTCAGGACAAATTGCAACCTGTACGGAACAGGAGGTTAAAGGTGCTGATGCTCCAAGTAGGGAGCTTGCTAGTAAAGCGGCTGGAATGGCGAACCCGGGCACAAGGAGATGAGAAATGAGGTGCGTTTTAGAAACATTTCCCCATCACACGATGTACCATCTTCTGGGTTTCTCATGCATGTTTTTGATGTAGGAAGATGCCCTTGAACCTGGAGATTTGGGACCCATGCGATGGGTACCACGCAGTATTCCTTTAAAGGGTCTGCGTTTGCTCACCCAACCTCACCAAACCTCTCAGCCCCAAGAGTGTCCACCCTTATGTCTCATCCAGCTGTGCGTCTAGATATGGTCAATCCAGGTTGCATCACAGCCCCTGAACGCATTGTGTAAGAATTTCTCTCTCTTTCACTGTCTTTGTTTCATGGGTGTTTCAAAGTAATTTATTTTTATAATGGGGTTTAGCTGCTTTTCACTGCTGTGTTTATGCCGCTTTACACCCACTTGACACACTAACAGAGAGATATCAATACATAGGTTTTACGATTATTATTAGTCAGATATATTCTTGTGCGGTGAATAGGGCGTGTTGAGTCCAGTTCTCTGAGCAAGGAGTAGGTCTTGTCTATTACATATTGGGTTTATGGAACGGTATCTGAGCTAATTTGATACCCTTGTTTTATGTATCACCCCACCTCACCTTTCCCGTTAAGCAGCCATAGTGTGTTTTCTGCATGTGTGACTCTGTTCTGTTTTGTAATTCAGTTCAAGTGTAACGGTTTTTACATTCCCTCTATCAGTGATACCTTATGAGAAGTGTCCTTTTCTGTGTGACTTATTTCACTTAGAATCGTCGTACCTAAATCCACTCATCATGCTGCTACTAACCTTACGACATTGATTTCCTGGCTGAGTGATATTCCATTGTACATAAGGACCACAACTTCTTTATCCATTTTTCTCTTTCCTGGGATATTGAAGGTGGAATGAAGTGGAGGTCCTGGTCAACAGAGCAGCCCTAAACTTTGGGGTGCTTGTGTCTTGCTGATTTTTAATTTTCCAAATTTATACCCCCATGAGTGGAAGTGCCCTATGCTCTCTAAGCTGTGTTTTTCAGATGTTTCAGGACTCACCGGACACTTCTCCAGAGTGGCTCTTGGCAATGTACATCCCGCCCATCAGTGTAGCAAGGCTCCCATTTCTCCATGGCCTGTCCTGCATTTCTGGTTTTGACACTTTTTTCAGCATGGCCCTTTTGACCGATGGGAAGCGAGACTTCTTTGTAGCGCTGATTTGCCTTTCCAGGTTGCTTGGTTGGCCAAAAAGGGCGTATGCGTTTTTTCCTGAATATATTCAGGAAAAAACGCATACGCCCTTTTTGGCCAAGGGCATCATTGTCAACGTTTTGCCGCTTTTCATGTGCTTTAAAGGCGATTCGTATCTACCTCCTGAAATCTGTTTCCTGCAATTCTGCCTTGATTTCAAATCCTCTTCTTTGCCTCCCCTCAATATATTTGTGGACGAGAGTTATCATTTATAACTCTGCAGGTTTGTGAATTGCAGTGCCCTGAACCTCCAGTTTACAACTCGTTTTTATGGGAGCTGGGCGCAAAATCGCAGAATGGCTTCAGACCCTGTTCTGGTTCCGGGGGGCAGGCTGAGCCTGTGGTTAATTCTTCTTTCTGATGGGAAAATAGAGTGACCTGTGCCTGTCCCAACACCAAGAGCTAGTCTCACGTTGGTTCCACGTCTTCCCGTTTATCCTCAGGACAAATTGCAACCTGTACGGAACAGGAGGTTAAAGGTGCTGATGCTCCAAGTAGGGAGCTTGCTAGTAAAGCGGCTGGAATGGCGAACCCGGGCACAAGGAGATGAGAAATGAGGTGCGTTTTAGAAACATTTCCCCATCACACGATGTACCATCTTCTGGGTTTCTCATGCATGTTTTTGATGTAGGAAGATGCCCTTGCACCTGGAGATTTGGGACCCATGCGATGGGTACCACGCAGTATTACTTTAAAGGGTCTGCGTTTGCTCACCCAACCTCACCAAACCTCTCAGCCCCAAGAGTGTCCACCCTTATGTCTCATCCAGCTGTGGGTCTAGATATGGTCAATCCAGGTTGCATCACAGCCCCTGAACGCATTGTGTAAGAATTTCTCTCTCTTTCACTGTCTTTGTTTCATGGGTGTTTCAAAGTAATTTATTTTTATAATGGGGTTTAGCTGCTTTTCACTGCTGTGTTTATGCCGCTTTACACCCACTTGACACACTAACAGAGAGATATCAATACATAGGTTTTACGATTATTATTAGTCAGATATATTCTTGTGCGGTGAATAGGGCGTGTTGAGTTCAGTTCTCTGAGCAAGGAGTAGGTCTTGTCTATTACATATTGGGTTTATGGAACGGTATCTGAGCTAATTTGATACCCTTGTTTTATGTATCACCCCACCTCACCTTTCCCGTTAAGCAGCCATAGTGTGTTTTCTGCATGTGTGACTCTGTTCTGTTTTGTAATTCAGTTCAAGTGTAATGGTTTTTACATTCCCTCTATCAGTGATACCTTATGAGAAGTGTCCTTTTCTGTGTGACTTATTTCACTTAGAATCGTCGTACCTAAATCCACTCATCATGCTGCTACTAACCTTACGACATTGATTTCCTGGCTGAGTGATATTCCATTGTACATAAGGACCACAACTTCTTTATCCATTTTTCTCTTTCCTGGGATATTTAAGGTGGAATGAAGTGGAGGTCCTGGTCAACAGAGCAGCCCTAAACTTTGGGGTGCTTGTGTCTTGCTGATTTTTAATTTTCCCAATTTATACCCCCATGAGTGGAAGTGCCCTATGCTCTCTAAGCTGTGTTTTTCAGATGTTTCAGGACTCACCGGACACTTCTCCAGAGTGGCTCTTGGCAATTTACATCCCGCCCATCAGTGTAGCAAGGCTCCCATTTCTCCATGCCCTGTCCTGCATTTCTGGTTTTGACACTTTTTTCAGCATGGCCCTTTTGACCGATGGGAAGCGAGACTTCTTTGTAGCGCTGATTTGCCTTTCCAGGTTGCTTGGTTGGCCAAAAAGGGCGTATGCGTTTTTTCCTGAATATATTCAGGAAAAAACGCATACGCAATTTTTGGCCAAGGGCATCATTGTCAACGTTTTGCCGCTTTTCATGTGCTTTAAAGGCGATTCGTATCTACCTCCTGAAATCTGTTTCCTGCAATTCTGCCTTGATTTCAAATCCTCTTCTTTGCCTCCCCTCAATATATTTGTGGACGAGAGTTATCATTTATAACTCTGCAGGTTTGTGAATTGCAGTGCCCTGAACCTCCATTTTACAACTCGTTTTTATGGGAGCTGGCCGCAAAATCGCAGAATGGCTTCAGGCCCTGTTCTGGTTCCGGGGGGCAGGCTGAGCCTGTGGTTAATTCTTCTTTCTGATGGGAAAATAGAGTGACCTGTGCCTGTCCCAACACCAAGAGCTAGTCTCACGTTGGTTCCACGTCTTCCCGTTTATCCTCAGGACAAATTGCAACCTGTACGGAACAGGAGGTTAAAGGTGCTGATGCTCCAAGTAGGGAGCTTGCTAGTAAAGCGGCTGGAATGGCGAACCCGGGCACAAGGAGATGAGAAATGAGGTGCGTTTTAGAAACATTTCCCCATCACACGATGTACCATCTTCTGGGTTTCTCATGCATGTTTTTGATGTAGGAAGATGCCCTTGAACCTGGAGATTTGGGACCCATGCGATGGGTACCACGCAGTATTCCTTTAAAGGGTCTGCGTTTGCTCACCCAACCTCACCAAACCTCTCATCCCCAAGAGTGTCCACCCTTATGTCTCATCCAGCTGTGGGTCTAGATATGGTCAATCCAGGTTGCATCACAGCCCCTGAACGCATTGTGTAAGAATTTCTCTCTCTTTCACTGTCTTTGTTTCATGGGTGTTTCAAAGTAATTTATTTTTATAATGGGGTTTAGCTGCTTTTCACTGCTGTGTTTATGCCACTTTACACCCACTTGACACACTAACAGAGAGATATCAATACATAGGTTTTACGATTATTATTAGTCAGATATATTCTTGTGCGGTGAATACGGCGTGTTGAGTCCAGTTCTCTGAGCAAGGAGTAGGTCTTGTCTATTACATATTGGGTTTATGGAACGGTATCTGAGCTAATTTGATACCCTTGTTTTATGTATCACCCCACCTCACCTTTCCCGTTAAGCAGCCATAGTGTGTTTTCTGCATGTGTGACTCTGTTCTGTTTTGTAATTCAGTTCAAGTGTAACGGTTTTTACATTCCCTCTATCAGTGATACCTTATGAGAAGTGTCCTTTTCTGTGTGACTTATTTCACTTAGAATCGTCGTACCTAAATCCACTCATCATGCTGCTACTAACCTTACGACATTGATTTCCTGGCTGAGTGATATTCCATTGTACATAAGGACCACAACTTCTTTATCCATTTTTCTCTTTCCTGGGATATTTAAGGTGGAATGAAGTGGAGGTCCTGGTCAACAGAGCAGCCCTAAACTTTGGGGTGCTTGTGTCTTGCTGATTTTTAATTTTCCCAATTTATACCCCCATGAGTGGAAGTGCCCTATGCTCTCTAAGCTGTGTTTTTCAGATGTTTCAGGACTCACCGGACACTTCTCCAGAGTGGCTCTTGGCAATTTACATCCCGCCCATCAGTGTAGCAAGGCTCCCATTTCTCCATGGCCTGTCCTGCATTTCTGGTTTTGACACTTTTTTCAGCATGGCCCTTTTGACCGATGGGAAGCGAGACTTCTTTGTAGCGCTGATTTGCCTTTCCAGGTTGCTTGGTTGGCCAAAAAGGGCGTATGCGTTTTTTCCTGAATATATTCAGGAAAAAACGCATACGCCCTTTTTGGCCAAGGGCATCATTGTCAACGTTTTGCCGCTTTTCATGTGCTTTAAAGGCGATTCGTATCTACCTCCTGAAATCTGTTTCCTGCAATTCTGCCTTGATTTCAAATCCTCTTCTTTGCCTCCCCTCAATATATTTGTGGACGAGAGTTATCATTTATAACTCTGCAGGTTTGTGAATTGCAGTGCCCTGAACCTCCATTTTACAACTCGTTTTTATGGGAGCTGGCCGCAAAATCGCAGAATGGCTTCAGGCCCTGTTCTGGTTCCGGGGCGCAGGCTGAGCCTGTGGTTAATTCTTCTTTCTGATGGGAAAATAGAGTGACCTGTGCCTGTCCCAACACCAAGAGCTAGTCTCACGTTGGTTCCACGTCTTCCCGTTTATCCTCAGGACAAATTGCAACCTGTACGGAACAGGAGGTTAAAGGTGCTGATGCTCCAAGTAGGGAGCTTGCTAGTAAAGCGGCTGGAATGGCGAACCCGGGCACAAGGAGATGAGAAATGAGGTGCGTTTTAGAAACATTTCCCCATCACACGATGTACCATCTTCTGGGTTTCTCATGCATGTTTTTGATGTAGGAAGATGCCCTTGAACCTGGAGATTTGGGACCCATGCGATGGGTACCACGCAGTATTCCTTTAAAGGGTCTGCGTTTGCTCACCCAACCTCACCAAACCTCTCAGCCCCAAGAGTGTCCACCCTTATGTCTCATCCAGCTGTGCGTCTAGATATGGTCAATCCAGGTTGCATCACAGCCCCTGAACGCATTGTGTAAGAATTTCTCTCTCTTTCACTGTCTTTGTTTCATGGGTGTTTCAAAGTAATTTATTTTTATAATGGGGTTTAGCTGCTTTTCACTGCTGTGTTTATGCCGCTTTACACCCACTTGACACACTAACAGAGAGATATCAATACATAGGTTTTACGATTATTATTAGTCAGATATATTCTTGTGCGGTGAATAGGGCGTGTTGAGTCCAGTTCTCTGAGCAAGGAGTAGGTCTTGTCTATTACATATTGGGTTTATGGAACGGTATCTGAGCTAATTTGATACCCTTGTTTTATGTATCACCCCACCTCACCTTTCCCGTTAAGCAGCCATAGTGTGTTTTCTGCATGTGTGACTCTGTTCTGTTTTGTAATTCAGTTCAAGTGTAACGGTTTTTACATTCCCTCTATCAGTGATACCTTATGAGAAGTGTCCTTTTCTGTGTGACTTATTTCACTTAGAATCGTCGTACCTAAATCCACTCATCATGCTGCTACTAACCTTACGACATTGATTTCCTGGCTGAGTGATATTCCATTGTACATAAGGACCACAACTTCTTTATCCATTTTTCTCTTTCCTGGGATATTTAAGGTGGAATGAAGTGGAGGTCCTGGTCAACAGAGCAGCCCTAAACTTTGGGGTGCTTGTGTCTTGCTGATTTTTAATTTTCCCAATTTATACCCCCATGAGTGGAAGTGCCCTATGCTCTCTAAGCTGTGTTTTTCAGATGTTTCAGGACTCACCGGACACTTCTCCAGAGTGGCTCTTGGCAATTTACATCCCGCCCATCAGTGTAGCAAGGCTCCCATTTCTCCATGGCCTGTCCTGCATTTCTGGTTTTGACACTTTTTTCAGCATGGCCCTTTTGACCGATGGGAAGCGAGACTTCTTTGTAGCGCTGATTTGCCTTTCCAGGTTGCTTGGTTGGCCAAAAAGGGCGTATGCGTTTTTTCCTGAATATATTCAGGAAAAAACGCATACGCCCTTTTTGGCCAAGGGCATCATTGTCAACGTTTTGCCGCTTTTCATGTGCTTTAAAGGCGATTCGTATCTACCTCCTGAAATCTGTTTCCTGCAATTCTGCCTTGATTTCAAATCCTCTTCTTTGCCTCCCCTCAATATATTTCTGGACGAGAGTTATCATTTATAACTCTGCAGGTTTGTGAATTGCAGTGCCCTGAACCTCCATTTTACAACTCGTTTTTATGGGAGCTGGCCGCAAAAGCGCAGGATGGCTTCAGGCCCTGTTCTGGTTCCGGGGGTCAGGCTGAGCCTGTGGTTAATTCTTCTTTCTGATGGGAAAATAGAGTGACCTGTGCCTGTCCCAACACCAAGAGCTAGTCTCTCGTTGGTTCCACGTCTTCCCGTTTATCCTCAGGACAAATTGCAACCTGTACGGAACAGGAGGTTAAAGGTGCTGATGCTCCAAGTAGGGAGCTTGCTAGTAAAGCGGCTGGAATGGCGAACCCGGGCACAAGGAGATGAGAAATGAGGTGCGTTTTAGAAACCTTTCCCCATCACACGGTGTACCATCTTCTGGGTTTCTCATGCATGTTTTTGATGTAGGAAGATGCCCTTGAACCTGGAGATTTGGGACCCATGCGATGGGTACCACGCAGTATTACTTTAAAGGGTCTGCGTTTGCTCACACAACCTCACCAAACCTCTCAGCCCCAAGATTGTCCACCCTTATGTCTCGTCCAGCTGTGCGTCTAGATATGGTCAATCCAGGTTGCATCACAGCCCCTGAACGCATTGTGTAAGAATTTCTCTCTCTTTCACTGTCTTTGTTTCATGGGTGTTTCAAAGTAATTTATTTTTATAATGGGGTTTAGCTGCTTTTCACTGCTGTGTTTATGCCGCTTTACACCCACTTGACACACTAACAGAGATATATCAATACATAGGTTTTACGATTATTATTAGTCAGATATATTCTTGTGCGGTGAATAGGGCGTGTTGAGTCCAGTTCTCTGAGCAAGGAGTAGGTCTTGTCTATTACATATTGGGTTTATGGAACGGTATCTGAGCTAATTTGATACCCTTGTTTTATGTATCACCCCACCTCACCTTTCCCGTTAAGCAGCCATAGTGTGTTTTCTGCATGTGTGACTCTGTTCTGTTTTGTAATTCAGTTCAAGTGTAACGGTTTTTACATTCCCTCTATCAGTGATACCTTATGAGAAGTGTCCTTTTCTGTGTGACTTATTTCACTTAGAATCGTCGTACCTAAATCCACTCATCATGCTGCTACTAACCTTACGACATTGATTTCCTGGCTGAGTGATATTCCATTGTACATAAGGACCACAACTTCTTTATCCATTTTTCTCTTTCCTGGGATATTTAAGGTGGAATGAAGTGGAGGTCCTGGTCAACAGAGCAGCCCTATACTTTGGGGTGCTTGTGTCTTGCTGATTTTTAATTTTCCCAATTTATACCCCCATGAGTGGAAGTGCCCTATGCTCTCTAAGCTGTGTTTTTCAGATGTTTCAGGACTCACCGGACACTTCTCCAGAGGGGCTCTTGGCAATTTACATCCCGCCCATCAGTGTAGCAAGGCTCCCATTTCTCCATGGCCTGTCCTGCATTTCTGGTTTTGACACTTTTTTCAGCATGGCCCTTTTGACCGATGGGAAGCGAGACTTCTTTGTAGCGCTGATTTGCCTTTCCAGGTTGCTTGGTTGGCCAAAAAGGGCGTATGCGTTTTTTCCTGAATATATTCAGGAAAAAACGCATACGCCCTTTTTGGCCAAGGGCATCATTGTCAACGTTTTGCCGCTTTTCATGTGCTTTAAAGGCGATTCGTATCTACCTCCTGAAATCTGTTTCCTGCAATTCTGCCTTGATTTCAAATCCTCTTCTTTGCCTCCCCTCAATATATTTGTGGACGAGAGTTATCATTTATAACTCTGCAGGTTTGTGAATTGCAGTGCCCTGAACCTCCATTTTACAACTCGCTTTTTTGGGAGCTGTCCGCAAAAGCGCAGGATGGCCTCAGGCACTGTTCTTGTTCTGGGCGGCAGGCTGAGCCTGTGGTTAATTCTTCTTCCTGATGGGAAAATAGAGTGACCTGTGCCTGTCCCAACACCAAGAGCTAGTCTCACGGTGGTTCCACGTCTTCCCGTTTATCCTCAGGACAAATTGCAACCTGTACGGAACAGGAGGTTAAAGGTGCTGATGCTGCAAGTAGGGAGCTTGCTAGTAAAGCGGCTGGAATGGCGAACCCGGGCACAAGGAGATGAGAAATGAGGTGCGTTTTAGAAACCTTTCCCCATCACACGGTGTACCACCTTCTGGGTTTCTCATGCATGTTTTGATGTAGGAAGATGCCCTTGAACCTGGAGATTTGGGACCCATGCGATGGGTACCACGCAGTATTACTTTAAAGGGTCTGCGTTTGCTCACCCAACCTCACCAAACCTCTCAGCCCCAAGAGTGTCCACCCTTATGTCTCATCCAGCTGTGGGTCTAGATATGGTCAATCCAGGTTGCATCACAGCCCCTGAACGCATTGTGTAAGAATTTCTCTCTCTTTCACTGTCTTTGTTTCATGGGTGTTTCAAAGTAATTTATTTTTATAATGGGGTTTAGCTGCTTTTCACTGCTGTGTTTATGCCGCTTTACACCCACTTGACACACTAACAGAGAGATATCAATACATAGGTTTTACGATTATTATTAGTCAGATATATTCTTGTGCGGTGAATAGGGCGTGTTGAGTCCAGTTCTCTGAGCAAGGAGTAGGTCTTGTCTATTACATATTGGGTTTATGGAACGGTATCTGAGCTAATTTGATACCCTTGTTTTATGTATCACCCCACCTCACCTTTCCCGTTAAGCAGCCATAGTGTGTTTTCTGCATGTGTGACTCTGTTCTGTTTTGTAATTCAGTTCAAGTGTAACGGTTTTTACATTCCCTCTATCAGTGATACCTTATGAGAAGTGTCCTTTTCTGTGTGACTTATTTCACTTAGAATCGTCGTACCTAAATCCACTCATCATGCTGCTACTAACCTTACGACATTGATTTCCTGGCTGAGTGATATTCCATTGTACATAAGGACCACAACTTCTTTATCCATTTTTCTCTTTCCTGGGATATTTAAGGTGGAATGAAGTGGAGGTCCTGGTCAACAGAGCAGCCCTAAACTTTGGGGTGCTTGTGTCTTGCTGATTTTTAATTTTCCCAATTTATACCCCCATGAGTGGAAGTGCCCTATGCTCTCTAAGCTGTGTTTTTCAGATGTTTCAGGACTCACCGGACACTTCTCCAGAGTGGCTGTTGGCAATTTACATCCCGCCCATCAGTGTAGCAAGGCTCCCATTTCTCCATGGCCTGTCCTGCATTTCTGGTTTTGACACTTTTTTCAGCATGGCCCTTTTGACCGATGGGAAGCGAGACTTCTTTGTAGCGCTGATTTGCCTTTCCAGGTTGCTTGGTTGGCCAAAAAGGGCGTATGCGTTTTTTCCTGAATATATTCAGGAAAAAACGCATACGCCCTTTTTGGCCAAGGGCATCATTGTCAACGTTTTGCCGCTTTTCATGTGCTTTAAAGGCGATTCATATCTACCTCCTGAAATCTGTTTCCTGCAATTCTGCCTTGATTTCAAATCCTCTTCTTTGCCTTCCCTCAATATATTTGTGGACGAGAGTTATCATTTATAACTCTGCAGGTTTGTGAATTGCAGTGCCCTGAACCTCCATTTTACAACTCGTTTTTATGGGAGCTGGCCGCAAAATCGCAGAATGGCTTCAGGCCCTGTTCTGGTTCCGGGGGGCAGGCTGAGCCTGTGGTTAATTCTTCTTTCTGATGGGAAAATAGAGTGACCTGTGCCTGTCCCAACACCAAGAGCTAGTCTCACGTTGGTTCCACGTCTTCCCGTTTATCCTCAGGACAAATTGCAACCTGTACGGAACAGGAGGTTAAAGGTGCTGATGCTCCAAGTAGGGAGCTTGCTAGTAAAGCGGCTGGAATGGCGAACCCGGGCACAAGGAGATGAGAAATGAGGTGCGTTTTAGAAACATTTCCCCATCACACGATGTACCATCTTCTGGGTTTCTCATGCATGTTTTTGATGTAGGAAGATGCCCTTGAACCTGGAGATTTGGGACCCATGTGATGGGTACCACGCAGTATTCCTTTAAAGGGTCTGCGTTTGCTCACCCAACCTCACCAAACCTCTCAGCCCCAAGAGTGTCCACCCTTATGTCTCATCCAGCTGTGCGTCTAGATATGGTCAATCCAGGTTGCATCACAGCCCCTGAACGCGTTGTGTAAGAATTTCTCTCTCTTTCACTGTCTTTGTTTCATGGGTGTTTCAAAGTAATTTATTTTTATAATGGGGTTTAGCTGCTTTTCACTGCTGTGTTTATGCCGCTTTACACCCACTTGACACACTAACAGAGAGATATCAATACATAGGTTTTACGATTATTATTAGTCAGATATATTCTTGTGCGGTGAATAGGGCGTGTTGAGTCCAGTTCTCTGAGCAAGGAGTAGGTCTTGTCTATTACATATTGGGTTTATGGAACGGTATCTGAGCTAATTTGATACCCTTGTTTTATGTATCACCCCACCTCACCTTTCCCCTTAAGCAGCCATAGTGTGTTTTCTGCATGTGTGACTCTGTTCTGTTTTGTAATTCAGTTCAAGTGTAACGGTTTTTACATTCCCTCTATCAGTGATACCTTATGAGAAGTGTCCTTTTCTGTGTGACTTATTTCACTTAGAATCGTCGTACCTAAATCCACTCATCATGCTGCTACTAACCTTACGACATTGATTTCCTGGCTGAGTGATATTCCATTGTACATAAGGACCACAACTTCTTTATCCATTTTTCTCTTTCCTGGGATATTTAAGGTGGAATGAAGTGGAGGTCCTGGTCAACAGAGCAGCCCTAAACTTTGGGGTGCTTGTGTCTTGCTGATTTTTAATTTTCCCAATTTATACCCCCATGAGTGGAAGTGCCCTATGCTCTCTAAGCTGTGTTTTTCAGATGTTTCAGGACTCACCGGACACTTCTCCAGAGTTGCTCTTGGCAATTTACATCCCGCCCATCAGTGTAGCAAGGCTCCCATTTCTCCATGGCCTGTCCTGCATTTCTGGTTTTGACACTTTTTTCAGCATGGCCCTTTTGACCGATGGGAAGCGAGACTTCTTTGTAGCGCTGATTTGCCTTTCCAGGTTGCTTGGTTGGCCAAAAAGGGCGTATGCGTTTTTTCCTGAATATATTCAGGAAAAAACGCATACGCCCTTTTTGGCCAAGGGCATCATTGTCAACGTTTTGCCGCTTTTCATGTGCTTTAAATGCGATTCGTATCTACCTCCTGAAATCTGTTTCCTGCAATTCTGCCTTGATTTCAAATCCTCTTCTTTGCCTTCCCTCAATATATTTGTGGACGAGAGTTATCATTTATAACTCTGCAGGTTTGTGAATTGCAGTGCCCTGAACCTCCATTTTACAACTCGTTTTTATGGGAGCTGGCCGCAAAATCGCAGGATGGCTTCAGACCCTGTTCTGGTTCCGGGGGTCAGGCTGAGCCTGTGGTTAATTCTTCTTTCTGATGGGAAAATAGAGTGACCTGTGCCTGTCCCAACACCAAGAGCTAGTCTCACGTTGGTTCCACGTCTTCCCGTTTATCCTCAGGACAAATTGCAACCTGTACGGAACAGGAGGTTAAAGGTGCTGATGCTCCAAGTAGGGAGCTTGCTAGTAAAGCGGCTGGAATGGCGAACCCGGGCACAAGGAGATGAGAAATGAGGTGCGTTTTAGAAACATTTCCCCATCACACGATGTACCATCTTCTGGGTTTCTCATGCATGTTTTTGATGTAGGAAGATGCCCTTGAACCTGGAGATTTGGGACCCATGCGATGGGTACCACGCAGTATTACTTTAAAGGGTCTGCGTTTGTTCACCCAACCTCACCAAACCTCTCAGCCCCAAGAGTGTCCACCCTTATGTCTCATCCAGCTGTGGGTCTAGATATGGTCAATCCAGGTTGCATCACAGCCCCTGAACGCATTGTGTAAGAATTTCTCTCTCTTTCACTGTCTTTGTTTCATGGGTGTTTCAAAGTAATTTATTTTTATAATGGGGTTTAGCTGCTTTTCACTGCTGTGTTTATGCCGCTTTACACCCACTTGACACACTAACAGAGAGATATCAATACATAGGTTTTACGATTATTATTAGTCAGATATATTCTTGTGTGGTGAATAGGGCGTGTTGAGTCCAGTTCTCTGAGCAAGGAGTAGGTCTTGTCTATTACATATTGGGTTTATGGAATGGTATCTGAGCTAATGTGATACCCTTGTTTTATGTATCACCCCACCTCACCTTTCCCGTTAAGCAGCCATAGTGTGTTTTCTGCATGTGTGACTCTGTTCTGTTTTGTAATTCAGTTCAAGTGTAACGGTTTTTACATTCCCTCTATCAGTGATACCTTATGAGAAGTGTCCTTTTCTGTGTGACTTATTTCACTTAGAATCGTCGTACCTAAATCCACTCATCATGCTGCTACTAACCTTACGACATTGATTTCCTGGCTGAGTGATATTCCATTGTACATAAGGACCACAACTTCTTTATCCATTTTTCTCTTTCCTGGGATATTTAAGGTGGAATGAAGTGGAGGTCCTGGTCAACAGAGCAGCCCTAAACTTTGGGGTGCTTGTGTCTTGCTGATTTTTAATTTTCCAAATTTATACCCCCATGAGTGGAAGTGCCCTATGCTCTCTAAGCTGTGTTTTTCAGATGTTTCAGGACTCACCGGACACTTCTCCAGAGTGGCTCTTGGCAATTTACATCCCGCCCATCAGTGTAGCAAGGCTCCCATTTCTCCATGGCCTGTCCTGCATTTCTGGTTTTGACACTTTTTTCAGCATGGCCCTTTTGACCGATGGGAAGCGAGACTTCTTTGTAGCGCTGATTTGCCTTTCCAGGTTGCTTGGTTGGCCAAAAAGGGCGTATGCGTTTTTTCCTGAATATATTCAGGAAAAAACGCATACGCCCTTTTTGGCCAAGGGCATCATTGTCAACGTTTTGCCGCTTTTCATGTGCTTTAAAGGCGATTCGTATCTACCTCCTGAAATCTGTTTCCTTCAATTCTGCCTTGATTTCAAATCCTCTTCTTTGCCTCCCCTCAATATATTTGTGGACGAGAGTTATCATTTATAACTCTGCAGGTTTGTGAATTGCAGTGCCCTGAACCTCCAGTTTACAACTCGTTTTTATGGGAGCTGGGCGCAAAATCGCAGAATGGCTTCAGACCCTGTTCTGGTTCCGGGGGGCAGGCTGAGCCTGTGGTTAATTCTTCTTTCTGATGGGAAAATAGAGTGACCTGTGCCTGTCCCAACACCAAGAGCTAGTCTCACGTTGGTTCCACGTCTTCCCGTTTATCCTCAGGACAAATTGCAACCTGTACGGAACAGGAGGTTAAAGGTGCTGATGCTCCAAGTAGGGAGCTTGCTAGTAAAGCGGCTGGAATGGCGAACCCGGGCACAAGGAGATGAGAAATGAGGTGCGTTTTAGAAACCTTTCCCCATCACACGATGTACCATCTTCTGGGTTTCTCATGCATGTTTTTGATGTAGGAAGATGCCCTTGCACCTGGAGATTTGGGACCCATGCGATGGGTACCACGCAGTATTACTTTAAAGGGTCTGCGTTTGCTCACCCAACCTCACCAAACCTCTCAGCCCCAAGAGTGTCCACCCTTATGTCTCATCCAGCTGTGGGTCTAGATATGGTCAATCCAGGTTGCATCACAGCCCCTGAACGCATTGTGTAAGAATTTCTCTCTCTTTCACTGTCTTTGTTTCATGGGTGTTTCAAAGTAATTTATTTTTATAATGGGGTTTAGCTGCTTTTCACTGCTGTGTTTATGCCGCTTTACACCCACTTGACACACTAACAGAGAGATATCAATACATAGGTTTTACGATTATTATTAGTCAGATATATTCTTGTGCGGTGAATAGGGCGTGTTGAGTTCAGTTCTCTGAGCAAGGAGTAGGTCTTGTCTATTACATATTGGGTTTATGGAACGGTATCTGAGCTAATTTGATACCCTTGTTTTATGTATCACCCCACCTCACCTTTCCCGTTAAGCAGCCATAGTGTGTTTTCTGCATGTGTGACTCTGTTCTGTTTTGTAATTCAGTTCAAGTGTAATGGTTTTTACATTCCCTCTATCAGTGATACCTTATGAGAAGTGTCCTTTTCTGTGTGACTTATTTCACTTAGAATCGTCGTACCTAAATCCACTCATCATGCTGCTACTAACCTTACGACATTGATTTCCTGGCTGAGTGATATTCCATTGTACATAAGGACCACAACTTCTTTATCCATTTTTCTCTTTCCTGGGATATTTAAGGTGGAATGAAGTGGAGGTCCTGGTCAACAGAGCAGCCCTAAACTTTGGGGTGCTTGTGTCTTGCTGATTTTTAATTTTCCCAATTTATACCCCCATGAGTGGAAGTGCCCTATGCTCTCTAAGCTGTGTTTTTCAGATGTTTCAGGACTCACCGGACACTTCTCCAGAGTGGCTCTTGGCAATTTACATCCCGCCCATCAGTGTAGCAAGGCTCCCATTTCTCCATGGCCTGTCCTGCATTTCTGGTTTTGACACTTTTTTCAGCATGGCCCTTTTGACCGATGGGAAGCGAGACTTCTTTGTAGTGCTGATTTGCCTTTCCAGGTTGCTTGGTTGGCCAAAAAGGGCGTATGCGTTTTTTCCTGAATATATTCAGGAAAAAACGCATACGCAATTTTTGGCCAAGGGCATCATTGTCAACGTTTTGCCGCTTTTCATGTGCTTTAAAGGCGATTCGTATCTACCTCCTGAAATCTGTTTCCTGCAATTCTGCCTTGATTTCAAATCCTCTTCTTTGCCTCCCCTCAATATATTTGTGGACGAGAGTTATCATTTATAACTCTGCAGGTTTGTGAATTGCAGTGCCCTGAACCTCCATTTTACAACTCGTTTTTATGGGAGCTGGCCGCAAAATCGCAGAATGGCTTCAGGCCCTGTTCTGGTTCCGGGGGGCAGGCTGAGCCTGTGGTTAATTCTTCTTTCTGATGGGAAAATAGAGTGACCTGTGCCTGTCCCAACACCAAGAGCTAGTCTCACGTTGGTTCCACGTCTTCCCGTTTATCCTCAGGACAAATTGCAACCTGTACGGAACAGGAGGTTAAAGGTGCTGATGCTCCAAGTAGGGAGCTTGCTAGTAAAGCGGCTGGAATGGCGAACCCGGGCACAAGGAGATGAGAAATGAGGTGCGTTTTAGAAACATTTCCCCATCACACGATGTACCATCTTCTGGGTTTCTCATGCATGTTTTTGATGTAGGAAGATGCCCTTGAACCTGGAGATTTGGGACCCATGCGATGGGTACCACGCAGTATTACTTTAAAGGGTCTGCGTTTGTTCACCCAACCTCACCAAACCTCTCAGCCCCAAGAGTGTCCACCCTTATGTCTCATCCAGCTGTGGGTCTAGATATGGTCAATCCAGGTTGCATCACAGCCCCTGAACGCATTGTGTAAGAATTTCTCTCTCTTTCACTGTCTTTGTTTCATGGGTGTTTCAAAGTAATTTATTTTTATAATGGGGTTTAGCTGCTTTTCACTGCTGTTTTTATGCCGCTTTACACCCACTTGACACACTAACAGAGAGATATCAATACATAGGTTTTACGATTATTATTAGTCAGATATATTCTTGTGTGGTGAATAGGGCGTGTTGAGTCCAGTTCTCTGAGCAAGGAGTAGGTCTTGTCTATTACATATTGGGTTTATGGAATGGTATCTGAGCTAATGTGATACCCTTGTTTTATGTATCACCCCACCTCACCTTTCCCGTTAAGCAGCCATAGTGTGTTTTCTGCATGTGTGACTCTGTTCTGTTTTGTAATTCAGTTCAAGTGTAACGGTTTTTACATTCCCTCTATCAGTGATACCTTATGAGAAGTGTCCTTTTCTGTGTGACTTATTTCACTTAGAATCGTCGTACCTAAATCCACTCATCATGCTGCTACTAACCTTACGACATTGATTTCCTGGCTGAGTGATATTCCATTGTACATAAGGACCACAACTTCTTTATCCATTTTTCTCTTTCCTGGGATATTTAAGGTGGAATGAAGTGGAGGTCCTGGTCAACAGAGCAGCCCTAAACTTTGGGGTGCTTGTGTCTTGCTGATTTTTAATTTTCCAAATTTATACCCCCATGAGTGGAAGTGCCCTATGCTCTCTAAGCTGTGTTTTTCAGATGTTTCAGGACTCACCGGACACTTCTCCAGAGTGGCTCTTGGCAATGTACATCCCGCCCATCAGTGTAGCAAGGCTCCCATTTCTCCATGGCCTGTCCTGCATTTCTGGTTTTGACACTTTTTTCAGCATGGCCCTTTTGACCGATGGGAAGCGAGACTTCTTTGTAGCGCTGATTTGCCTTTCCAGGTTGCTTGGTTGGCCACAAAGGGCGTATGCGTTTTTTCCTGAATATATTCAGGAAAAAACGCATACGCCCTTTTTGGCCAAGGGCATCATTGTCAACGTTTTGCCGCTTTTCATGTGCTTTAAAGGCGATTCGTATCTACCTCCTGAAATCTGTTTCCTTCAATTCTGCCTTGATTTCAAATCCTCTTCTTTGCCTCCCCTCAATATATTTGTGGACGAGAGTTATCATTTATAACTCTGCAGGTTTGTGAATTGCAGTGCCCTGAACCTCCAGTTTACAACTCGTTTTTATGGGAGCTGGGCGCAAAATCGCAGAATGGCTTCAGACCCTGTTCTGGTTCCGGGGGGCAGGCTGAGCCTGTGGTTAATTCTTCTTTCTGATGGGAAAATAGAGTGACCTGTGCCTGTCCCAACACCAAGAGCTAGTCTCACGTTGGTTCCACGTCTTCCCGTTTATCCTCAGGACAAATTGCAACCTGTACGGAACAGGAGGTTAAAGGTGCTGATGCTCCAAGTAGGGAGCTTGCTAGTAAAGCGGCTGGAATGGCGAACCCGGGCACAAGGAGATGAGAAATGAGGTGCGTTTTAGAAACATTTCCCCATCACACGATGTACCATCTTCTGGGTTTCTCATGCATGTTTTTGATGTAGGAAGATGCCCTTGCACCTGGAGATTTGGGACCCATGCGATGGGTACCACGCAGTATTACTTTAAAGGTTCTGCGTTTGCTCACCCAACCTCACCAAACCTCTCAGCCCCAAGAGTGTCCACCCTTATGTCTCATCCAGCTGTGGGTCTAGATATGGTCAATCCAGGTTGCATCACAGCCCCTGAACGCATTGTGTAAGAATTTCTCTCTCTTTCACTGTCTTTGTTTCATGGGTGTTTCAAAGTAATTTATTTTTATAATGGGGTTTAGCTGCTTTTCACTGCTGTGTTTATGCCGCTTTACACCCACTTGACACACTAACAGAGAGATATCAATACATAGGTTTTACGATTATTATTAGTCAGATATATTCTTGTGCGGTGAATAGGGCGTGTTGAGTCCAGTTCTCTGAGCAAGGAGTAGGTCTTGTCTATTACATATTGGGTTTATGGAACGGTATCTGAGCTAATTTGATACCCTTGTTTTATGTATCACCCCACCTCACCTTTCCCGTTAAGCAGCCATAGTGTGTTTTCTGCATGTGTGACTCTGTTCTGTTTTGTAATTCAGTTCAAGTGTAATGGTTTTTACATTCCCTCTATCAGTGATACCTTATGAGAAGTGTCCTTTTCTGTGTGACTTATTTCACTTAGAATCGTCGTACCTAAATCCACTCATCATGCTGCTACTAACCTTACGACATTGATTTCCTGGCTGAGTGATATTCCATTGTACATAAGGACCACAACTTCTTTATCCATTTTTCTCTTTCCTGGGATATTTAAGGTGGAATGAAGTGGAGGTCCTGGTCAACAGAGCAGCCCTAAACTTTGGGGTGCTTGTGTCTTGCTGATTTTTAATTTTCCCAATTTATACCCCCATGAGTGGAAGTGCCCTATGCTCTCTAAGCTGTGTTTTTCAGATGTTTCAGGACTCACCGGACACTTCTCCAGAGTGGCTCTTGGCAATTTACATCCCGCCCATCAGTGTAGCAAGGCTCCCATTTCTCCATGGCCTGTCCTGCATTTCTGGTTTTGACACTTTTTTCAGCATGGCCCTTTTGACCGATGGGAAGCGAGACTTCTTTGTAGCGCTGATTTGCCTTTCCAGGTTGCTTGGTTGGCCAAAAAGGGCGTATGCGTTTTTTCCTGAATATATTCAGGAAAAAACGCATACGCCCTTTTTGGCCAAGGGCATCATTGTCAACGTTTTGCCGCTTTTCATGTGCTTTAAAGGCGATTCGTATCTACCTCCTGAAATCTGTTTCCTGCAATTCTGCCTTGATTTCAAATCCTCTTCTTTGCCTCCCCTCAATATATTTCTGGACGAGAGTTATCATTTATAACTCTGCAGGTTTGTGAATTGCAGTGCCCTGAACCTCCATTTTACAACTCGTTTTTATGGGAGCTGGCCGCAAAAGCGCAGGATGGCTTCAGGCCCTGTTCTGGTTCCGGGGGTCAGGCTGAGCCTGTGGTTAATTCTTCTTTCTGATGGGAAAATAGAGTGACCTGTGCCTGTCCCAACACCAAGAGCTAGTCTCTCGTTGGTTCCACGTCTTCCCGTTTATCCTCAGGACAAATTGCAACCTGTACGGAACAGGAGGTTAAAGGTGCTGATGCTCCAAGTAGGGAGCTTGCTAGTAAAGCGGCTGGAATGGCGAACCCGGGCACAAGGAGATGAGAAATGAGGTGCGTTTTAGAAACCTTTCCCCATCACACGGTGTACCATCTTCTGGGTTTCTCATGCATGTTTTTGATGTAGGAAGATGCCCTTGAACCTGGAGATTTGGGACCCATGCGATGGGTACCACGCAGTATTACTTTAAAGGGTCTGCGTTTGCTCACCCAACCTCACCAAACCTCTCAGCCCCAAGAGTGTCCACCCTTATGTCTCGTCCAGCTGTGCGTCTAGATATGGTCAATCCAGGTTGCATCACAGCCCCTGAACGCATTGTGTAAGAATTTCTCTCTCTTTCACTGTCTTTGTTTCATGGGTGTTTCAAAGTAATTTATTTTTATAATGGGGTTTAGCTGCTTTTCACTGCTGTGTTTATGCCGCTTTACACCCACTTGACACACTAACAGAGAGATATCAATACATAGGTTTTACGATTATTATTAGTCAGATATATTCTTGTGCGGTGAATAGGGCGTGTTGAGTCCAGTTCTCTGAGCAAGGAGTAGGTCTTGTCTATTACATATTGGGTTTATGGAACGGTATCTGAGCTAATTTGATACCCTTGTTTTATGTATCACCCCACCTCACCTTTCCCGTTAAGCAGCCATAGTGTGTTTTCTGCATGTGTGACTGTGTTCTGTTTTGTAATTCAGTTCAAGTGTAACGGTTTTTACATTCCCTCTATCAGTGATACCTTATGAGAAGTGTCCTTTTCTGTGTGACTTATTTCACTTAGAATCGTCGTACCTAAATCCACTCATCATGCTGCTACTAACCTTACGACATTGATTTCCTGGCTGAGTGATATTCCATTGTACATAAGGACCACAACTTCTTTATCCATTTTTCTCTTTCCTGGGATATTTAAGGTGGAATGAAGTGGAGGTCCTGGTCAACAGAGCAGCCCTAAACTTTGGGGTGCTTGTGTCTTGCTGATTTTTAATTTTCCCAATTTATACCCCCATGAGTGGAAGTGCCCTATGCTCTCTAAGCTGTGTTTTTCAGATGTTTCAGGACTCACCGGACACTTCTCCAGAGGGGCTCTTGGCAATTTACATCCCGCCCATCAGTGTAGCAAGGCTCCCATTTCTCCATGGCCTGTCCTGCATTTCTGGTTTTGACACTTTTTTCAGCATGGCCCTTTTGACCGATGGGAAGCGAGACTTCTTTGTAGCGCTGATTTGCCTTTCCAGGTTGCTTGGTTGGCCAAAAAGGGCGTATGCGTTTTTTCCTGAATATATTCAGGAAAAAACGCATACGCCCTTTTTGGCCAAGGGCATCATTGTCAACGTTTTGCCGCTTTTCATGTGCTTTAAAGGCGATTCGTATCTACCTCCTGAAATCTGTTTCCTGCAATTCTGCCTTGATTTCAAATCCTCTTCTTTGCCTCCCCTCAATATATTTGTGGACGAGAGTTATCATTTATAACTCTGCAGGTTTGTGAATTGCAGTGCCCTGAACCTCCATTTTACAACTCGTTTTTATGGGAGCTGGCCGCAAAATCGCAGAATGGCTTCAGGCCCTGTTCTGGTTCCGGGGGGCAGGCTGAGCCTGTGGTTAATTCTTCTTTCTGATGGGAAAATAGAGTGACCTGTGCCTGTCCCAACACCAAGAGCTAGTCTCACGTTGGTTCCACGTCTTCCCGTTTATCCTCAGGACAAATTGCAACCTGTACGGAACAGGAGGTTAAAGGTGCTGATGCTCCAAGTAGGGAGCTTGCTAGTAAAGCGGCTGGAATGGCGAACCCGGGCACAAGGAGATGAGAAATGAGGTGCGTTTTAGAAACATTTCCCCATCACACGATGTACCATCTTCTGGGTTTCTCATGCATGTTTTTGATGTAGGAAGATGCCCTTGAACCTGGAGATTTGGGACCCATGTGATGGGTACCACGCAGTATTCCTTTAAAGGGTCTGCGTTTGCTCACCCAACCTCACCAAACCTCTCAGCCCCAAGAGTGTCCACCCTTATGTCTCATCCAGCTGTGCGTCTAGATATGGTCAATCCAGGTTGCATCACAGCCCCTGAACGCGTTGTGTAAGAATTTCTCTCTCTTTCACTGTCTTTGTTTCATGGGTGTTTCAAAGTAATTTATTTTTATAATGGGGTTTAGCTGCTTTTCACTGCTGTGTTTATGCCGCTTTACACCCACTTGACACACTAACAGAGAGATATCAATACATAGGTTTTACGATTATTATTAGTCAGATATATTCTTGTGCGGTGAATAGGGCGTGTTGAGTCCAGTTCTCTGAGCAAGGAGTAGGTCTTGTCTATTACATATTGGGTTTATGGAACGGTATCTGAGCTAATTTGATACCCTTGTTTTATGTATCACCCCACCTCACCTTTCCCGTTAAGCAGCCATAGTGTGTTTTCTGCATGTGTGACTCTGTTCTGTTTTGTAATTCAGTTCAAGTGTAACGGTTTTTACATTCCCTCTATCAGTGATACCTTATGAGAAGTGTCCTTTTCTGTGTGACTTATTTCACTTAGAATCGTCGTACCTAAATCCACTCATCATGCTGCTACTAACCTTACGACATTGATTTCCTGGCTGAGTGATATTCCATTGTACATAAGGACCACAACTTCTTTATCCATTTTTCTCTTTCCTGGGATATTTAAGGTGGAATGAAGTGGAGGTCCTGGTCAACAGAGCAGCCCTAAACTTTGGGGTGCTTGTGTCTTGCTGATTTTTAATTTTCCCAATTTATACCCCCATGAGTGGAAGTGCCCTATGCTCTCTAAGCTGTGTTTTTCAGATGTTTCAGGACTCACCGGACACTTCTCCAGAGTTGCTCTTGGCAATTTACATCCCGCCCATCAGTGTAGCAAGGCTCCCATTTCTCCATGCCCTGTCCTGCATTTCTGGTTTTGACACTTTTTTCAGCATGGCCCTTTTGACCGATGGGAAGCGAGACTTCTTTGTAGCGCTGATTTGCCTTTCCAGGTTGCTTGGTTGGCCAAAAAGGGCGTATGCGTTTTTTCCTGAATATATTCAGGAAAAAACGCATACGCCCTTTTTGGCCAAGGGCATCATTGTCAACGTTTTGCCGCTTTTCATGTGCTTTAAAGGCGATTCGTATCTACCTCCTGAAATCTGTTTCCTGCAATTCTGCCTTGATTTCAAATCCTCTTCTTTGCCTTCCCTCAATATATTTGTGGACGAGAGTTATCATTTATAACTCTGCAGGTTTGTGAATTGCAGTGCCCTGAACCTCCATTTTACAACTCGTTTTTATGGGAGCTGGCCGCAAAATCGCAGGATGGCTTCAGACCCTGTTCTGGTTCCGGGGGTCAGGCTGAGCCTGTGGTTAATTCTTCTTTCTGATGGGAAAATAGAGTGACCTGTGCCTGTCCCAACACCAAGAGCTAGTCTCACGTTGGTTCCACGTCTTCCCGTTTATCCTCAGGACAAATTGCAACCTGTACGGAACAGGAGGTTAAAGGTGCTGATGCTCCAAGTAGGGAGCTTGCTAGTAAAGCGGCTGGAATGGCGAACCCGGGCACAAGGAGATGAGAAATGAGGTGCGTTTTAGAAACATTTCCCCATCACACGATGTACCATCTTCTGGGTTTCTCATGCATGTTTTTGATGTAGGAAGATGCCCTTGAACCTGGAGATTTGGGACCCATGCGATGGGTACCACGCAGTATTACTTTAAAGGGTCTGCGTTTGTTCACCCAACCTCACCAAACCTCTCAGCCCCAAGAGTGTCCACCCTTATGTCTCATCCAGCTGTGGGTCTAGATATGGTCAATCCAGGTTGCATCACAGCCCCTGAACGCATTGTGTAAGAATTTCTCTCTCTTTCACTGTCTTTGTTTCATGGGTGTTTCAAAGTAATTTATTTTTATAATGGGGTTTAGCTGCTTTTCACTGCTGTGTTTATGCCGCTTTACACCCACTTGACACACTAACAGAGAGATATCAATACATAGGTTTTACGATTATTATTAGTCAGATATATTCTTGTGTGGTGAATAGGGCGTGTTGAGTCCAGTTCTCTGAGCAAGGAGTAGGTCTTGTCTATTACATATTGGGTTTATGGAATGGTATCTGAGCTAATGTGATACCCTTGTTTTATGTATCACCCCACCTCACCTTTCCCGTTAAGCAGCCATAGTGTGTTTTCTGCATGTGTGACTCTGTTCTGTTTTGTAATTCAGTTCAAGTGTAACGGTTTTTACATTCCCTCTATCAGTGATACCTTATGAGAAGTGTCCTTTTCTGTGTGACTTATTTCACTTAGAATCGTCGTACCTAAATCCACTCATCATGCTGCTACTAACCTTACGACATTGATTTCCTGGCTGAGTGATATTCCATTGTACATAAGGACCACAACTTCTTTATCCATTTTTCTCTTTCCTGGGATATTTAAGGTGGAATGAAGTGGAGGTCCTGGTCAACAGAGCAGCCCTAAACTTTGGGGTGCTTGTGTCTTGCTGATTTTTAATTTTCCCAATTTATACCCCCATGAGTGGAAGTGCCCTATGCTCTCTAAGCTGTGTTTTTCAGATGTTTCAGGACTCACCGGACACTTCTCCAGAGTGGCTCTTGGCAATGTACATCCCGCCCATCAGTGTAGCAAGGCTCCCATTTCTCCATGGCCTGTCCTGCATTTCTGGTTTTGACACTTTTTTCAGCATGGCCCTTTTGACCGATGGGAAGCGAGACTTCTTTGTAGCGCTGATTTGCCTTTCCAGGTTGCTTGGTTGGCCACAAAGGGCGTATGCGTTTTTTCCTGAATATATTCAGGAAAAAACGCATACGCCCTTTTTGGCCAAGGGCATCATTGTCAACGTTTTGCCGCTTTTCATGTGCTTTAAAGGCGATTCGTATCTACCTCCTGAAATCTGTTTCCTTCAATTCTGCCTTGATTTCAAATCCTCTTCTTTGCCTCCCCTCAATATATTTGTGGACGAGAGTTATCATTTATAACTCTGCAGGTTTGTGAATTGCAGTGCCCTGAACCTCCAGTTTACAACTCGTTTTTATGGGAGCTGGGCGCAAAATCGCAGAATGGCTTCAGACCCTGTTCTGGTTCCGGGGGGCAGGCTGAGCCTGTGGTTAATTCTTCTTTCTGATGGGAAAATAGAGTGACCTGTGCCTGTCCCAACACCAAGAGCTAGTCTCACGTTGGTTCCACGTCTTCCCGTTTATCCTCAGGACAAATTGCAACCTGTACGGAACAGGAGGTTAAAGGTGCTGATGCTCCAAGTAGGGAGCTTGCTAGTAAAGCGGCTGGAATGGCGAACCCGGGCACAAGGAGATGAGAAATGAGGTGCGTTTTAGAAACATTTCCCCATCACACGATGTACCATCTTCTGGGTTTCTCATGCATGTTTTTGATGTAGGAAGATGCCCTTGCACCTGGAGATTTGGGACCCATGCGATGGGTACCACGCAGTATTACTTTAAAGGGTCTGCGTTTGCTCACCCAACCTCACCAAACCTCTCAGCCCCAAGAGTGTCCACCCTTATGTCTCATCCAGCTGTGGGTCTAGATATGGTCAATCCAGGTTGCATCACAGCCCCTGAACGCATTGTGTAAGAATTTCTCTCTCTTTCACTGTCTTTGTTTCATGGGTGTTTCAAAGTAATTTATTTTTATAATGGGGTTTAGCTGCTTTTCACTGCTGTGTTTATGCCGCTTTACACCCACTTGACACACTAACAGAGAGATATCAATACATAGGTTTTACGATTATTATTAGTCAGATATATTCTTGTGCGGTGAATAGGGCGTGTTGAGTCCAGTTCTCTGAGCAAGGAGTAGGTCTTGTCTATTACATATTGGGTTTATGGAACGGTATCTGAGCTAATTTGATACCCTTGTTTTATGTATCACCCCACCTCACCTTTCCCGTTAAGCAGCCATAGTGTGTTTTCTGCATGTGTGACTCTGTTCTGTTTTGTAATTCAGTTCAAGTGTAATGGTTTTTACATTCCCTCTATCAGTGATACCTTATGAGAAGTGTCCTTTTCTGTGTGACTTATTTCACTTAGAATCGTCGTACCTAAATCCACTCATCATGCTGCTACTAACCTTACGACATTGATTTCCTGGCTGAGTGATATTCCATTGTACATAAGGACCACAACTTCTTTATCCATTTTTCTCTTTCCTGGGATATTTAAGGTGGAATGAAGTGGAGGTCCTGGTCAACAGAGCAGCCCTAAACTTTGGGGTGCTTGTGTCTTGCTGATTTTTAATTTTCCCAATTTATACCCCCATGAGTGGAAGTGCCCTATGCTCTCTAAGCTGTGTTTTTCAGATGTTTCAGGACTCACCGGACACTTCTCCAGAGTGGCTCTTGGCAATTTACATCCCGCCCATCAGTGTAGCAAGGCTCCCATTTCTCCATGGCCTGTCCTGCATTTCTGGTTTTGACACTTTTTTCAGCATGGCCCTTTTGACCGATGGGAAGCGAGACTTCTTTGTAGCGCTGATTTGCCTTTCCAGGTTGCTTGGTTGGCCAAAAAGGGCGTATGCGTTTTTTCCTGAATATATTCAGGAAAAAACGCATACGCCCTTTTTGGCCAAGGGCATCATTGTCAACGTTTTGCCGCTTTTCATGTGCTTTAAAGGCGATTCGTATCTACCTCCTGAAATCTGTTTCCTGCAATTCTGCCTTGATTTCAAATCCTCTTCTTTGCCTCCCCTCAATATATTTCTGGACGAGAGTTATCATTTATAACTCTGCAGGTTTGTGAATTGCAGTGCCCTGAACCTCCATTTTACAACTCGTTTTTATGGGAGCTGGCCGCAAAAGCGCAGGATGGCTTCAGGCCCTGTTCTGGTTCCGGGGGTCAGGCTGAGCCTGTGGTTAATTCTTCTTTCTGATGGGAAAATAGAGTGACCTGTGCCTGTCCCAACACCAAGAGCTAGTCTCTCGTTGGTTCCACGTCTTCCCGTTTATCCTCAGGACAAATTGCAACCTGTACGGAACAGGAGGTTAAAGGTGCTGATGCTCCAAGTAGGGAGCTTGCTAGTAAAGCGGCTGGAATGGCGAACCCGGGCACAAGGAGATGAGAAATGAGGTGCGTTTTAGAAACCTTTCCCCATCACACGGTGTACCATCTTCTGGGTTTCTCATGCATGTTTTTGATGTAGGAAGATGCCCTTGAACCTGGAGATTTGGGACCCATGCGATGGGTACCACGCAGTATTACTTTAAAGGGTCTGCGTTTGCTCACCCAACCTCACCAAACCTCTCAGCCCCAAGAGTGTCCACCCTTATGTCTCGTCCAGCTGTGCGTCTAGATATGGTCAATCCAGGTTGCATCACAGCCCCTGAACGCATTGTGTAAGAATTTCTCTCTCTTTCACTGTCTTTGTTTCATGGGTGTTTCAAAGTAATTTATTTTTATAATGGGGTTTAGCTGCTTTTCACTGCTGTGTTTATGCCGCTTTACACCCACTTGACACACTAACAGAGAGATATCAATACATAGGTTTTACGATTATTATTAGTCAGATATATTCTTGTGCGGTGAATAGGGCGTGTTGAGTCCAGTTCTCTGAGCAAGGAGTAGGTCTTGTCTATTACATATTGGGTTTATGGAACGGTATCTGAGCTAATTTGATACCCTTGTTTTATGTATCACCCCACCTCACCTTTCCCGTTAAGCAGCCATAGTGTGTTTTCTGCATGTGTGACTGTGTTCTGTTTTGTAATTCAGTTCAAGTGTAACGGTTTTTACATTCCCTCTATCAGTGATACCTTATGAGAAGTGTCCTTTTCTGTGTGACTTATTTCACTTAGAATCGTCGTACCTAAATCCACTCATCATGCTGCTACTAACCTTACGACATTGATTTCCTGGCTGAGTGATATTCCATTGTACATAAGGACCACAACTTCTTTATCCATTTTTCTCTTTCCTGGGATATTTAAGGTGGAATGAAGTGGAGGTCCTGGTCAACAGAGCAGCCCTAAACTTTGGGGTGCTTGTGTCTTGCTGATTTTTAATTTTCCCAATTTATACCCCCATGAGTGGAAGTGCCCTATGCTCTCTAAGCTGTGTTTTTCAGATGTTTCAGGACTCACCGGACACTTCTCCAGAGGGGCTCTTGGCAATTTACATCCCGCCCATCAGTGTAGCAAGGCTCCCATTTCTCCATGGCCTGTCCTGCATTTCTGGTTTTGACACTTTTTTCAGCATGGCCCTTTTGACCGATGGGAAGCGAGACTTCTTTGTAGCGCTGATTTGCCTTTCCAGGTTGCTTGGTTGGCCAAAAAGGGCGTATGCGTTTTTTCCTGAATATATTCAGGAAAAAACGCATACGCCCTTTTTGGCCAAGGGCATCATTGTCAACGTTTTGCCGCTTTTCATGTGCTTTAAAGGCGATTCGTATCTACCTCCTGAAATCTGTTTCCTGCAATTCTGCCTTGATTTCAAATCCTCTTCTTTGCCTCCCCTCAATATATTTGTGGACGAGAGTTATCATTTATAACTCTGCAGGTTTGTGAATTGCAGTGCCCTGAACCTCCATTTTACAACTCGTTTTTATGGGAGCTGGCCGCAAAATCGCAGAATGGCTTCAGGCCCTGTTCTGGTTCCGGGGGGCAGGCTGAGCCTGTGGTTAATTCTTCTTTCTGATGGGAAAATAGAGTGACCTGTGCCTGTCCCAACACCAAGAGCTAGTCTCACGTTGGTTCCACGTCTTCCCGTTTATCCTCAGGACAAATTGCAACCTGTACGGAACAGGAGGTTAAAGGTGCTGATGCTCCAAGTAGGGAGCTTGCTAGTAAAGCGGCTGGAATGGCGAACCCGGGCACAAGGAGATGAGAAATGAGGTGCGTTTTAGAAACATTTCCCCATCACACGATGTACCATCTTCTGGGTTTCTCATGCATGTTTTTGATGTAGGAAGATGCCCTTGAACCTGGAGATTTGGGACCCATGTGATGGGTACCACGCAGTATTCCTTTAAAGGGTCTGCGTTTGCTCACCCAACCTCACCAAACCTCTCAGCCCCAAGAGTGTCCACCCTTATGTCTCATCCAGCTGTGCGTCTAGATATGGTCAATCCAGGTTGCATCACAGCCCCTGAACGCGTTGTGTAAGAATTTCTCTCTCTTTCACTGTCTTTGTTTCATGGGTGTTTCAAAGTAATTTATTTTTATAATGGGGTTTAGCTGCTTTTCACTGCTGTGTTTATGCCGCTTTACACCCACTTGACACACTAACAGAGAGATATCAATACATAGGTTTTACGATTATTATTAGTCAGATATATTCTTGTGCGGTGAATAGGGCGTGTTGAGTCCAGTTCTCTGAGCAAGGAGTAGGTCTTGTCTATTACATATTGGGTTTATGGAACGGTATCTGAGCTAATTTGATACCCTTGTTTTATGTATCACCCCACCTCACCTTTCCCGTTAAGCAGCCATAGTGTGTTTTCTGCATGTGTGACTCTGTTCTGTTTTGTAATTCAGTTCAAGTGTAACGGTTTTTACATTCCCTCTATCAGTGATACCTTATGAGAAGTGTCCTTTTCTGTGTGACTTATTTCACTTAGAATCGTCGTACCTAAATCCACTCATCATGCTGCTACTAACCTTACGACATTGATTTCCTGGCTGAGTGATATTCCATTGTACATAAGGACCACAACTTCTTTATCCATTTTTCTCTTTCCTGGGATATTTAAGGTGGAATGAAGTGGAGGTCCTGGTCAACAGAGCAGCCCTAAACTTTGGGGTGCTTGTGTCTTGCTGATTTTTAATTTTCCCAATTTATACCCCCATGAGTGGAAGTGCCCTATGCTCTCTAAGCTGTGTTTTTCAGATGTTTCAGGACTCACCGGACACTTCTCCAGAGTTGCTCTTGGCAATTTACATCCCGCCCATCAGTGTAGCAAGGCTCCCATTTCTCCATGCCCTGTCCTGCATTTCTGGTTTTGACACTTTTTTCAGCATGGCCCTTTTGACCGATGGGAAGCGAGACTTCTTTGTAGCGCTGATTTGCCTTTCCAGGTTGCTTGGTTGGCCAAAAAGGGCGTATGCGTTTTTTCCTGAATATATTCAGGAAAAAACGCATACGCCCTTTTTGGCCAAGGGCATCATTGTCAACGTTTTGCCGCTTTTCATGTGCTTTAAAGGCGATTCGTATCTACCTCCTGAAATCTGTTTCCTGCAATTCTGCCTTGATTTCAAATCCTCTTCTTTGCCTTCCCTCAATATATTTGTGGACGAGAGTTATCATTTATAACTCTGCAGGTTTGTGAATTGCAGTGCCCTGAACCTCCATTTTACAACTCGTTTTTATGGGAGCTGGCCGCAAAATCGCAGGATGGCTTCAGACCCTGTTCTGGTTCCGGGGGTCAGGCTGAGCCTGTGGTTAATTCTTCTTTCTGATGGGAAAATAGAGTGACCTGTGCCTGTCCCAACACCAAGAGCTAGTCTCACGTTGGTTCCACGTCTTCCCGTTTATCCTCAGGACAAATTGCAACCTGTACGGAACAGGAGGTTAAAGGTGCTGATGCTCCAAGTAGGGAGCTTGCTAGTAAAGCGGCTGGAATGGCGAACCCGGGCACAAGGAGATGAGAAATGAGGTGCGTTTTAGAAACATTTCCCCATCACACGATGTACCATCTTCTGGGTTTCTCATGCATGTTTTTGATGTAGGAAGATGCCCTTGAACCTGGAGATTTGGGACCCATGCGATGGGTACCACGCAGTATTACTTTAAAGGGTCTGCGTTTGTTCACCCAACCTCACCAAACCTCTCAGCCCCAAGAGTGTCCACCCTTATGTCTCATCCAGCTGTGGGTCTAGATATGGTCAATCCAGGTTGCATCACAGCCCCTGAACGCATTGTGTAAGAATTTCTCTCTCTTTCACTGTCTTTGTTTCATGGGTGTTTCAAAGTAATTTATTTTTATAATGGGGTTTAGCTGCTTTTCACTGCTGTGTTTATGCCGCTTTACACCCACTTGACACACTAACAGAGAGATATCAATACATAGGTTTTACGATTATTATTAGTCAGATATATTCTTGTGTGGTGAATAGGGCGTGTTGAGTCCAGTTCTCTGAGCAAGGAGTAGGTCTTGTCTATTACATATTGGGTTTATGGAATGGTATCTGAGCTAATGTGATACCCTTGTTTTATGTATCACCCCACCTCACCTTTCCCGTTAAGCAGCCATAGTGTGTTTTCTGCATGTGTGACTCTGTTCTGTTTTGTAATTCAGTTCAAGTGTAACGGTTTTTACATTCCCTCTATCAGTGATACCTTATGAGAAGTGTCCTTTTCTGTGTGACTTATTTCACTTAGAATCGTCGTACCTAAATCCACTCATCATGCTGCTACTAACCTTACGACATTGATTTCCTGGCTGAGTGATATTCCATTGTACATAAGGACCACAACTTCTTTATCCATTTTTCTCTTTCCTGGGATATTTAAGGTGGAATGAAGTGGAGGTCCTGGTCAACAGAGCAGCCCTAAACTTTGGGGTGCTTGTGTCTTGCTGATTTTTAATTTTCCCAATTTATACCCCCATGAGTGGAAGTGCCCTATGCTCTCTAAGCTGTGTTTTTCAGATGTTTCAGGACTCACCGGACACTTCTCCAGAGTGGCTCTTGGCAATGTACATCCCGCCCATCAGTGTAGCAAGGCTCCCATTTCTCCATGGCCTGTCCTGCATTTCTGGTTTTGACACTTTTTTCAGCATGGCCCTTTTGACCGATGGGAAGCGAGACTTCTTTGTAGCGCTGATTTGCCTTTCCAGGTTGCTTGGTTGGCCACAAAGGGCGTATGCGTTTTTTCCTGAATATATTCAGGAAAAAACGCATACGCCCTTTTTGGCCAAGGGCATCATTGTCAACGTTTTGCCGCTTTTCATGTGCTTTAAAGGCGATTCGTATCTACCTCCTGAAATCTGTTTCCTTCAATTCTGCCTTGATTTCAAATCCTCTTCTTTGCCTCCCCTCAATATATTTGTGGACGAGAGTTATCATTTATAACTCTGCAGGTTTGTGAATTGCAGTGCCCTGAACCTCCAGTTTACAACTCGTTTTTATGGGAGCTGGGCGCAAAATCGCAGAATGGCTTCAGACCCTGTTCTGGTTCCGGGGGGCAGGCTGAGCCTGTGGTTAATTCTTCTTTCTGATGGGAAAATAGAGTGACCTGTGCCTGTCCCAACACCAAGAGCTAGTCTCACGTTGGTTCCACGTCTTCCCGTTTATCCTCAGGACAAATTGCAACCTGTACGGAATAGGAGGTTAAAGGTGCTGATGCTCCAAGTAGGGAGCTTGCTAGTAAAGCGGCTGGAATGGCGAACCCGGGCACAAGGAGATGAGAAATGAGGTGCGTTTTAGAAACATTTCCCCATCACACGATGTACCATCTTCTGGGTTTCTCATGCATGTTTTTGATGTAGGAAGATGCCCTTGCACCTGGAGATTTGGGACCCATGCGATGGGTACCACGCAGTATTACTTTAAAGGGTCTGCGTTTGCTCACCCAACCTCACCAAACCTCTCAGCCCCAAGAGTGTCCACCCTTATGTCTCATCCAGCTGTGGGTCTAGATATGGTCAATCCAGGTTGCATCACAGCCCCTGAACGCATTGTGTAAGAATTTCTCTCTCTTTCACTGTCTTTGTTTCATGGGTGTTTCAAAGTAATTTATTTTTATAATGGGGTTTAGCTGCTTTTCACTGCTGTGTTTATGCCGCTTTACACCCACTTGACACACTAACAGAGAGATATCAATACATAGGTTTTACGATTATTATTAGTCAGATATATTCTTGTGCGGTGAATAGGGCGTGTTGAGTTCAGTTCTCTGAGCAAGGAGTAGGTCTTGTCTATTACATATTGGGTTTATGGAACGGTATCTGAGCTAATTTGATACCCTTGTTTTATGTATCACCCCACCTCACCTTTCCCGTTAAGCAGCCATAGTGTGTTTTCTGCATGTGTGACTCTGTTCTGTTTTGTAATTCAGTTCAAGTGTAATGGTTTTTACATTCCCTCTATCAGTGATACCTTATGAGAAGTGTCCTTTTCTGTGTGACTTATTTCACTTAGAATCGTCGTACCTAAATCCACTCATCATGCTGCTACTAACCTTACGACATTGATTTCCTGGCTGAGTGATATTCCATTGTACATAAGGACCACAACTTCTTTATCCATTTTTCTCTTTCCTGGGATATTTAAGGTGGAATGAAGTGGAGGTCCTGGTCAACAGAGCAGCCCTAAACTTTGGGGTGCTTGTGTCTTGCTGATTTTTAATTTTCCCAATTTATACCCCCATGAGTGGAAGTGCCCTATGCTCTCTAAGCTGTGTTTTTCAGATGTTTCAGGACTCACCGGACACTTCTCCAGAGTGGCTCTTGGCAATTTACATCCCGCCCATCAGTGTAGCAAGGCTCCCATTTCTCCATGGCCTGTCCTGCATTTCTGGTTTTGACACTTTTTTCAGCATGGCCCTTTTGACCGATGGGAAGCGAGACTTCTTTGTAGTGCTGATTTGCCTTTCCAGGTTGCTTGGTTAGCCAAAAAGGGCGTATGCGTTTTTTCCTGAATATATTCAGGAAAAAACGCATACGCAATTTTTGGCCAAGGGCATCATTGTCAACGTTTTGCCGCTTTTCATGTGCTTTAAAGGCGATTCGTATCTACCTCCTGAAATCTGTTTCCTGCAATTCTGCCTTGATTTCAAATCCTCTTCTTTGCCTCCCCTCAATATATTTGTGGACGAGAGTTATCATTTATAACTCTGCAGGTTTGTGAATTGCAGGGCCCTGAACCTCCATTTTACAACTCGTTTTTATGGGAGCTGGCCGCAAAATCGCAGAATGGCTTCAGGCCCTGTTCTGGTTCCGGGGGGCAGGCTGAGCCTGTGGTTAATTCTTCTTTCTGATGGGAAAATAGAGTGACCTGTGCCTGTCCCAACACCAAGAGCTAGTCTCACGTTGGTTCCACGTCTTCCCGTTTATCCTCAGGACAAATTGCAACCTGTACGGAACAGGAGGTTAAAGGTGCTGATCCTCCAAGTAGGGAGCTTGCTAGTAAAGCGGCTGGAATGGCGAACCCGGGCACAAGGAGATGAGAAATGAGGTGCGTTTTAGAAACATTTCCCCATCACACGATGTACCATCTTCTGGGTTTCTCATGCATGTTTTTGATGTAGGAAGATGCCCTTGAACCTGGAGATTTGGGACCCATGCGATGGGTACCACGCAGTATTACTTTAAAGGGTCTGCGTTTGTTCACCCAACCTCACCAAACCTCTCAGCCCCAAGAGTGTCCACCCTTATGTCTCATCCAGCTGTGGGTCTAGATATGGTCAATCCAGGTTGCATCACAGCCCCTGAACGCATTGTGTAAGAATTTCTCTCTCTTTCACTGTCTTTGTTTCATGGGTGTTTCAAAGTAATTTATTTTTATAATGGGGTTTAGCTGCTTTTTACTGCTGTTTTTATGCCGCTTTACACCCACTTGACACACTAACAGAGAGATATCAATACATAGGTTTTACGATTATTATTAGTCAGATATATTCTTGTGTGGTGAATAGGGCGTGTTGAGTCCAGTTCTCTGAGCAAGGAGTAGGTCTTGTCTATTACATATTGGGTTTATGGAATGGTATCTGAGCTAATGTGATACCCTTGTTTTATGTATCACCCCACCTCACCTTTCCCGTTAAGCAGCCATAGTGTGTTTTCTGCATGTGTGACTCTGTTCTGTTTTGTAATTCAGTTCAAGTGTAACGGTTTTTACATTCCCTCTATCAGTGATACCTTATGAGAAGTGTCCTTTTCTGTGTGACTTATTTCACTTAGAATCGTCGTACCTAAATCCACTCATCATGCTGCTACTAACCTTACGACATTGATTTCCTGGCTGAGTGATATTCCATTGTACATAAGGACCACAACTTCTTTATCCATTTTTCTCTTTCCTGGGATATTTAAGGTGGAATGAAGTGGAGGTCCTGGTCAACAGAGCAGCCCTAAACTTTGGGGTGCTTGTGTCTTGCTGATTTTTAATTTTCCAAATTTATACCCCCATGAGTGGAAGTGCCCTATGCTCTCTAAGCTGTGTTTTTCAGATGTTTCAGGACTCACCGGACACTTCTCCAGAGTGGCTCTTGGCAATGTACATCCCGCCCATCAGTGTAGCAAGGCTCCCATTTCTCCATGGCCTGTCCTGCATTTCTGGTTTTGACACTTTTTTCAGCATGGCCCTTTTGACCGATGGGAAGCGAGACTTCTTTGTAGCGCTGATTTGCCTTTCCAGGTTGCTTGGTTGGCCAAAAAGGGCGTATGCGTTTTTTCCTGAATATATTCAGGAAAAAACGCATACGCCCTTTTTGGCCAAGGGCATCATTGTCAACGTTTTGCCGCTTTTCATGTGCTTTAAAGGCGATTCGTATCTACCTCCTGAAATCTGTTTCCTTCAATTCTGCCTTGATTTCAAATCCTCTTCTTTGCCTCCCCTCAATATATTTGTGGACGAGAGTTATCATTTATAACTCTGCAGGTTTGTGAATTGCAGTGCCCTGAACCTCCAGTTTACAACTCGTTTTTATGGGAGCTGGGCGCAAAATCGCAGAATGGCTTCAGGCCCTGTTCTGGTTCCGGGGGTCAGGCTGAGCCTGTGGTTAATTCTTCTTTCTGATGGGAAAATAGAGTGACCTGTGCCTGTCCCAACACCAAGAGCTAGTCTCACGTTGGTTCCACGTCTTCCCGTTTATCCTCAGGACAAATTGCAACCTGTACGGAACAGGAGGTTAAAGGTGCTGATGCTCCAAGTAGGGAGCTTGCTAGTAAAGCGGCTGGAATGGCGAACCCGGGCACAAGGAGATGAGAAATGAGGTGCGTTTTAGAAACATTTCCCCATCACACGATGTACCATCTTCTGGGTTTCTCATGCATGTTTTTGATGTAGGAAGATGCCCTTGCACCTGGAGATTTGGGACCCATGCGATGGGTACCACGCAGTATTACTTTAAAGGGTCTGCGTTTGCTCACCCAACCTCACCAAACCTCTCAGCCCCAAGAGTGTCCACCCTTATGTCTCATCCAGCTGTGGGTCTAGATATGGTCAATCCAGGTTGCATCACAGCCCCTGAACGCATTGTGTAAGAATTTCTCTCTCTTTCACTGTCTTTGTTTCATGGGTGTTTCAAAGTAATTTATTTTTATAATGGGGTTTAGCTGCTTTTCACTGCTGTGTTTATGCCGCTTTACACCCACTTGACACACTAACAGAGAGATATCAATACATAGGTTTTACGATTATTATTAGTCAGATATATTCTTGTGCGGTGAATAGGGCGTGTTGAGTTCAGTTCTCTGAGCAAGGAGTAGGTCTTGTCTATTACATATTGGGTTTATGGAACGGTATCTGAGCTAATTTGATACCCTTGTTTTATGTATCACCCCACCTCACCTTTCCCGTTAAGCAGCCATAGTGTGTTTTCTGCATGTGTGACTCTGTTCTGTTTTGTAATTCAGTTCAAGTGTAATGGTTTTTACATTCCCTCTATCAGTGATACCTTATGAGAAGTGTCCTTTTCTGTGTGACTTATTTCACTTAGAATCGTCGTACCTAAATCCACTCATCATGCTGCTACTAACCTTACGACATTGATTTCCTGGCTGAGTGATATTCCATTGTACATAAGGACCACAACTTCTTTATCCATTTTTCTCTTTCCTGGGATATTTAAGGTGGAATGAAGTGGAGGTCCTGGTCAACAGAGCAGCCCTAAACTTTGGGGTGCTTGTGTCTTGCTGATTTTTAATTTTCCCAATTTATACCCCCATGAGTGGAAGTGCCCTATGCTCTCTAAGCTGTGTTTTTCAGATGTTTCAGGACTCACCGGACACTTCTCCAGAGTGGCTCTTGGCAATTTACATCCCGCCCATCAGTGTAGCAAGGCTCCCATTTCTCCATGGCCTGTCCTGCATTTCTGGTTTTGACACTTTTTTCAGCATGGCCCTTTTGACCGATGGGAAGCGAGACTTCTTTGTAGCGCTGATTTGCCTTTCCAGGTTGCTTGGTTGGCCAAAAAGGGCGTATGCGTTTTTTCCTGAATATATTCAGGAAAAAACGCATACGCAATTTTTGGCCAAGGGCATCATTGTCAACGTTTTGCCGCTTTTCATGTGCTTTAAAGGCGATTCGTATCTACCTCCTGAAATCTGTTTCCTGCAATTCTGCCTTGATTTCAAATCCTCTTCTTTGCCTCCCCTCAATATATTTGTGGACGAGAGTTATCATTTATAACTCTGCAGGTTTGTGAATTGCAGTGCCCTGAACCTCCATTTTACAACTCGTTTTTATGGGAGCTGGCCGCAAAATCGCAGAATGGCTTCAGGCCCTGTTCTGGTTCCGGGGGGCAGGCTGAGCCTGTGGTTAATTCTTCTTTCTGATGGGAAAATAGAGTGACCTGTGCCTGTCCCAACACCAAGAGCTAGTCTCACGTTGGTTCCACGTCTTCCCGTTTATCCTCAGGACAAATTGCAACCTGTACGGAACAGGAGGTTAAAGGTGCTGATGCTCCAAGTAGGGAGCTTGCTAGTAAAGCGGCTGGAATGGCGAACCCGGGCACAAGGAGATGAGAAATGAGGTGCGTTTTAGAAACATTTCCCCATCACACGATGTACCATCTTCTGGGTTTCTCATGCATGTTTTTGATGTAGGAAGATGCCCTTGAACCTGGAGATTTGGGACCCATGCGATGGGTACCACGCAGTATTACTTTAAAGGGTCTGCGTTTGCTCACCCAACCTCACCAAACCTCTCATCCCCAAGAGTGTCCACCCTTATGTCTCATCCAGCTGTGGGTCTAGATATGGTCAATCCAGGTTGCATCACAGCCCCTGAACGCATTGTGTAAGAATTTCTCTCTCTTTCACTGTCTTTGTTTCATGGGTGTTTCAAAGTAATTTATTTTTATAATGGGGTTTAGCTGCTTTTCACTGCTGTGTTTATGCCACTTTACACCCACTTGACACACTAACAGAGAGATATCAATACATAGGTTTTACGATTATTATTAGTCAGATATATTCTTGTGCGGTGAATAGGGCGTGTTGAGTCCAGTTCTCTGAGCAAGGAGTAGGTCTTGTCTATTACATATTGGGTTTATGGAACGGTATCTGAGCTAATTTGATACCCTTGTTTTATGTATCACCCCACCTCACCTTTCCCGTTAAGCAGCCATAGTGTGTTTTCTGCATGTGTGACTCTGTTCTGTTTTGTAATTCAGTTCAAGTGTAACGGTTTTTACATTCCCTCTCTCAGTGATACCTTATGAGAAGTGTCCTTTTCTGTGTGACTTATTTCACTTAGAATCGTCGTACCTAAATCCACTCATCATGCTGCTACTAACCTTACGACATTGATTTCCTGGCTGAGTGATATTCCATTGTACATAAGGACCACAACTTCTTTATCCATTTTTCTCTTTCCTGGGATATTTAAGGTGGAATGAAGTGGAGGTCCTGGTCAACAGAGCAGCCCTAAAGTTTGGGGTGCTTGTGTCTTGCTGATTTTTAATTTTCCCAATTTATACCCCCATGAGTGGAAGTGCCCTATGCTCTCTAAGCTGTGTTTTTCAGATGTTTCAGGACTCACCGGACACTTCTCCAGAGTGGCTCTTGGCAATTTACATCCCGCCCATCAGTGTAGCAAGGCTCCCATTTCTCCATGGCCTGTCCTGCATTTCTGGTTTTGACACTTTTTTCAGCATGGCCCTTTTGACCGATGGGAAGCGAGACTTCTTTGTAGCGCTGATTTGCCTTTCCAGGTTGCTTGGTTGGCCAAAAAGGGCGTATGCGTTTTTTCCTGAATATATTCAGGAAAAAACGCATACGCCCTTTTTGGCCAAGGGCATCATTGTCAACGTTTTGCCGCTTTTCATGTGCTTTAAAGGCGATTCGTATCTACCTCCTGAAATCTGTTTCCTGCAATTCTGCCTTGATTTCAAATCCTCTTCTTTGCCTCCCCTCAATATATTTGTGGACGAGAGTTATCATTTATAACTCTGCAGGTTTGTGAATTGCAGTGCCCTGAACCTCCAGTTTACAACTCGTTTTTATGGGAGCTGGGCGCAAAATCGCAGAATGGCTTCAGGCCCTGTTCTGGTTCCGGGGGGCAGGCTGAGCCTGTGGTTAATTCTTCTTTCTGATGGGAAAATAGAGTGACCTGTGCCTGTCCCAACACCAAGAGCTAGTCTCACGTTGGTTCCACGTCTTCCCGTTTATCCTCAGGACAAATTGCAACCTGTACGGAACAGGAGGTTAAAGGTGCTGATGCTCCAAGTAGGGAGCTTGCTAGTAAAGCGGCTGGAATGGCGAACCCGGGCACAAGGAGATGAGAAATGAGGTGCGTTTTAGAAACATTTCCCCATCACACGATGTACCATCTTCTGGGTTTCTCATGCATGTTTTTGATGTAGGAAGATGCCCTTGCACCTGGAGATTTGGGACCCATGCGATGGGTACCACGCAGTATTACTTTAAAGGGTCTGCGTTTGCTCACCCAACCTCACCAAACCTCTCAGCCCCAAGAGTGTCCACCCTTATGTCTCATCCAGCTGTGGGTCTAGATATGGTCAATCCAGGTTGCATCACAGCCCCTGAACGCATTGTGTAAGAATTTCTCTCTCTTTCACTGTCTTTGTTTCATGGGTGTTTCAAAGTAATTTATTTTTATAATGGGGTTTAGCTGCTTTTCACTGCTGTGTTTATGCCGCTTTACACCCACTTGACACACTAACAGAGAGATATCAATACATAGGTTTTACGATTATTATTAGTCAGATATATTCTTGTGCGGTGAATAGGGCGTGTTGAGTTCAGTTCTCTGAGCAAGGAGTAGGTCTTGTCTATTACATATTGGGTTTATGGAACGGTATCTGAGCTAATTTGATACCCTTGTTTTATGTATCACCCCACCTCACCTTTCCCGTTAAGCAGCCATAGTGTGTTTTCTGCATGTGTGACTCTGTTCTGTTTTGTAATTCAGTTCAAGTGTAATGGTTTTTACATTCCCTCTATCAGTGATACCTTATGAGAAGTGTCCTTTTCTGTGTGACTTATTTCACTTAGAATCGTCGTACCTAAATCCACTCATCATGCTGCTACTAACCTTACGACATTGATTTCCTGGCTGAGTGATATTCCATTGTACATAAGGACCACAACTTCTTTATCCATTTTTCTCTTTCCTGGGATATTTAAGGTGGAATGAAGTGGAGGTCCTGGTCAACAGAGCAGCCCTAAACTTTGGGGTGCTTGTGTCTTGCTGATTTTTAATTTTCCCAATTTATACCCCCATGAGTGGAAGTGCCCTATGCTCTCTAAGCTGTGTTTTTCAGATGTTTCAGGACTCACCGGACACTTCTCCAGAGTGGCTCTTGGCAATTTACATCCCGCCCATCAGTGTAGCAAGGCTCCCATTTCTCCATGGCCTGTCCTGCATTTCTGGTTTTGACACTTTTTTCAGCATGGCCCTTTTGACCGATGGGAAGCGAGACTTCTTTGTAGCGCTGATTTGCCTTTCCAGGTTGCTTGGTTGGCCAAAAAGGGCGTATGCGTTTTTTCCTGAATATATTCAGGAAAAAACGCATACGCAATTTTTGGCCAAGGGCATCATTGTCAACGTTTTGCCGCTTTTCATGTGCTTTAAAGGCGATTCGTATCTACCTCCTGAAATCTGTTTCCTGCAATTCTGCCTTGATTTCAAATCCTCTTCTTTGCCTCCCCTCAATATATTTGTGGACGAGAGTTATCATTTATAACTCTGCAGGTTTGTGAATTGCAGTGCCCTGAACCTCCATTTTACAACTCGTTTTTATGGGAGCTGGCCGCAAAATCGCAGAATGGCTTCAGGCCCTGTTCTGGTTCCGGGGGGCAGGCTGAGCCTGTGGTTAATTCTTCTTTCTGATGGGAAAATAGAGTGACCTGTGCCTGTCCCAACACCAAGAGCTAGTCTCACGTTGGTTCCACGTCTTCCCGTTTATCCTCAGGACAAATTGCAACCTGTACGGAACAGGAGGTTAAAGGTGCTGATGCTCCAAGTAGGGAGCTTGCTAGTAAAGCGGCTGGAATGGCGAACCCGGGCACAAGGAGATGAGAAATGAGGTGCGTTTTAGAAACATTTCCCCATCACACGATGTACCATCTTCTGGGTTTCTCATGCATGTTTTTGATGTAGGAAGATGCCCTTGAACCTGGAGATTTGGGACCCATGCGATGGGTACCACGCAGTATTACTTTAAAGGGTCTGCGTTTGCTCACCCAACCTCACCAAACCTCTCATCCCCAAGAGTGTCCACCCTTATGTCTCATCCAGCTGTGGGTCTAGATATGGTCAATCCAGGTTGCATCACAGCCCCTGAACGCATTGTGTAAGAATTTCTCTCTCTTTCACTGTCTTTGTTTCATGGGTGTTTCAAAGTAATTTATTTTTATAATGGGGTTTAGCTGCTTTTCACTGCTGTGTTTATGCCACTTTACACCCACTTGACACACTAACAGAGAGATATCAATACATAGGTTTTACGATTATTATTAGTCAGATATATTCTTGTGCGGTGAATAGGGCGTGTTGAGTCCAGTTCTCTGAGCAAGGAGTAGGTCTTGTCTATTACATATTGGGTTTATGGAACGGTATCTGAGCTAATTTGATACCCTTGTTTTATGTATCACCCCACCTCACCTTTCCCGTTAAGCAGCCATAGTGTGTTTTCTGCATGTGTGACTCTGTTCTGTTTTGTAATTCAGTTCAAGTGTAACGGTTTTTACATTCCCTCTCTCAGTGATACCTTATGAGAAGTGTCCTTTTCTGTGTGACTTATTTCACTTAGAATCGTCGTACCTAAATCCACTCATCATGCTGCTACTAACCTTACGACATTGATTTCCTGGCTGAGTGATATTCCATTGTACATAAGGACCACAACTTCTTTATCCATTTTTCTCTTTCCTGGGATATTTAAGGTGGAATGAAGTGGAGGTCCTGGTCAACAGAGCAGCCCTAAAGTTTGGGGTGCTTGTGTCTTGCTGATTTTTAATTTTCCCAATTTATACCCCCATGAGTGGAAGTGCCCTATGCTCTCTAAGCTGTGTTTTTCAGATGTTTCAGGACTCACCGGACACTTCTCCAGAGTGGCTCTTGGCAATTTACATCCCGCCCATCAGTGTAGCAAGGCTCCCATTTCTCCATGGCCTGTCCTGCATTTCTGGTTTTGACACTTTTTTCAGCATGGCCCTTTTGACCGATGGGAAGCGAGACTTCTTTGTAGCGCTGATTTGCCTTTCCAGGTTGCTTGGTTGGCCAAAAAGGGCGTATGCGTTTTTTCCTGAATATATTCAGGAAAAAACGCATACGCCCTTTTTGGCCAAGGGCATCATTGTCAACGTTTTGCCGCTTTTCATGTGCTTTAAAGGCGATTCGTATCTACCTCCTGAAATCTGTTTCCTGCAATTCTGCCTTGATTTCAAATCCTCTTCTTTGCCTCCCCTCAATATATTTGTGGACGAGAGTTATCATTTATAACTCTGCAGGTTTGTGAATTGCAGTGCCCTGAACCTCCATTTTACAACTCGTTTTTATGGGAGCTGGCCGCAAAATCGCAGAATGGCTTCAGGCCCTGTTCTGGTTCCGGGGGGCAGGCTGAGCCTGTGGTTAATTCTTCTTTCTGATGGGAAAATAGAGTGACCTGTGCCTGTCCCAACACCAAGAGCTAGTCTCACGTTGGTTCCACGTCTTCCCGTTTATCCTCAGGACAAATTGCAACCTGTACGGAACAGGAGGTTAAAGGTGCTGATGCTCCAAGTAGGGAGCTTGCTAGTAAAGCGGCTGGAATGGCGAACCCGGGCACAAGGAGATGAGAAATGAGGTGCGTTTTAGAAACATTTCCCCATCACACGATGTACCATCTTCTGGGTTTCTCATGCATGTTTTTGATGTAGGAAGATGCCCTTGAACCTGGAGATTTGGGACCCATGCGATGGGTACCACGCAGTATTCCTTTAAAGGGTCTGCGTTTGCTCACCCAACCTCACCAAACCTCTCAGCCCCAAGAGTGTCCACCCTTATGTCTCATCCAGCTGTGCGTCTAGATATGGTCAATCCAGGTTGCATCACAGCCCCTGAACGCATTGTGTAAGAATTTCTCTCTCTTTCACTGTCTTTGTTTCATGGGTGTTTCAAAGTAATTTATTTTTATAATGGGGTTTAGCTGCTTTTCACTGCTGTGTTTATGCCGCTTTACACCCACTTGACACACTAACAGAGAGATATCAATACATAGGTTTTACGATTATTATTAGTCAGATATATTCTTGTGCGGTGAATAGGGCGTGTTGAGTCCAGTTCTCTGAGCAAGGAGTAGGTCTTGTCTATTACATATTGGGTTTATGGAACGGTATCTGAGCTAATTTGATACCCTTGTTTTATGTATCACCCCACCTCACCTTTCCCGTTAAGCAGCCATAGTGTGTTTTCTGCATGTGTGACTCTGTTCTGTTTTGTAATTCAGTTCAAGTGTAATGGTTTTTACATTCCCTCTATCAGTGATACCTTATGAGAAGTGTCCTTTTCTGTGTGACTTATTTCACTTAGAATCGTCGTACCTAAATCCACTCATCATGCTGCTACTAACCTTACGACATTGATTTCCTGGCTGAGTGATATTCCATTGTACATAAGGACCACAACTTCTTTATCCATTTTTCTCTTTCCTGGGATATTTAAGGTGGAATGAAGTGGAGGTCCTGGTCAACAGAGCAGCCCTAAAGTTTGGGGTGCTTGTGTCTTGCTGATTTTTAATTTTCCCAATTTATACCCCCATGAGTGGAAGTGCCCTATGCTCTCTAAGCTGTGTTTTTCAGATGTTTCAGGACTCACCGGACACTTCTCCAGAGTGGCTCTTGGCAATTTACATCCCGCCCATCAGTGTAGCAAGGCTCCCATTTCTCCATGGCCTGTCCTGCATTTCTGGTTTTGACACTTTTTTCAGCATGGCCCTTTTGACCGATGGGAAGCGAGACTTCTTTGTAGCGCTGATTTGCCTTTCCAGGTTGCTTGGTTGGCCAAAAAGGGCGTATGCGTTTTTTCCTGAATATATTCAGGAAAAAACGCATACGCCCTTTTTGGCCAAGGGCATCATTGTCAACGTTTTGCCGCTTTTCATGTGCTTTAAAGGCGATTCGTATCTACCTCCTGAAATCTGTTTCCTGCAATTCTGCCTTGATTTCAAATCCTCTTCTTTGCCTCCCCTCAATATATTTGTGGACGAGAGTTATCATTTATAACTCTGCAGGTTTGTGAATTGCAGTGCCCTGAACCTCCATTTTACAACTCGTTTTTATGGGAGCTGGCCGCAAAATCGCAGAATGGCTTCAGGCCCTGTTCTGGTTCCGGGGCGCAGGCTGAGCCTGTGGTTAATTCTTCTTTCTGATGGGAAAATAGAGTGACCTGTGCCTGTCCCAACACCAAGAGCTAGTCTCACGTTGGTTCCACGTCTTCCCGTTTATCCTCAGGACAAATTGCAACCTGTACGGAACAGGAGGTTAAAGGTGCTGATGCTCCAAGTAGGGAGCTTGCTAGTAAAGCGGCTGGAATGGCGAACCCGGGCACAAGGAGATGAGAAATCAGGTGCGTTTTAGAAACATTTCCCCATCACACGATGTACCATCTTCTGGGTTTCTCATGCATGTTTTTGATGTAGGAAGATGCCCTTGAACCTGGAGATTTGGGACCCATGCGATGGGTACCACGCAGTATTCCTTTAAAGGGTCTGCGTTTGCTCACCCAACCTCACCAAACCTCTCAGCCCCAAGAGTGTCCACCCTTATGTCTCATCCAGCTGTGCGTCTAGATATGGTCAATCCAGGTTGCATCACAGCCCCTGAACGCATTGTGTAAGAATTTCTCTCTCTTTCACTGTCTTTGTTTCATGGGTGTTTCAAAGTAATTTATTTTTATAATGGGGTTTAGCTGCTTTTCACTGCTGTGTTTATGCCGCTTTACACCCACTTGACACACTAACAGAGAGATATCAATACATAGGTTTTACGATTATTATTAGTCAGATATATTCTTGTGCGGTGAATAGGGCGTGTTGAGTCCAGTTCTCTGAGCAAGGAGTAGGTCTTGTCTATTACATATTGGGTTTATGGAACGGTATCTGAGCTAATTTGATACCCTTGTTTTATGTATCACCCCACCTCACCTTTCCCGTTAAGCAGCCATAGTGTGTTTTCTGCATGTGTGACTCTGTTCTGTTTTGTAATTCAGTTCAAGTGTAACGGTTTTTACATTCCCTCTATCAGTGATACCTTATGAGAAGTGTCCTTTTCTGTGTGACTTATTTCACTTAGAATCGTCGTACCTAAATCCACTCATCATGCTGCTACTAACCTTACGACATTGATTTCCTGGCTGAGTGATATTCCATTGTACATAAGGACCACAACTTCTTTATCCATTTTTCTCTTTCCTGGGATATTTAAGGTGGAATGAAGTGGAGGTCCTGGTCAACAGAGCAGCCCTAAACTTTGGGGTGCTTGTGTCTTGCTGATTTTTAATTTTCCCAATTTATACCCCCATGAGTGGAAGTGCCCTATGCTCTCTAAGCTGTGTTTTTCAGATGTTTCAGGACTCACCGGACACTTCTCCAGAGTGGCTCTTGGCAATTTACATCCCGCCCATCAGTGTAGCAAGGCTCCCATTTCTCCATGGCCTGTCCTGCATTTCTGGTTTTGACACTTTTTTCAGCATGGCCCTTTTGACCGATGGGAAGCGAGACTTCTTTGTAGCGCTGATTTGCCTTTCCAGGTTGCTTGGTTGGCCAAAAAGGGCGTATGCGTTTTTTCCTGAATATATTCAGGAAAAAACGCATACGCCCTTTTTGGCCAAGGGCATCATTGTCAACGTTTTGCCGCTTTTCATGTGCTTTAAAGGCGATTCGTATCTACCTCCTGAAATCTGTTTCCTGCAATTCTGCCTTGATTTCAAATCCTCTTCTTTGCCTCCCCTCAATATATTTGTGGACGAGAGTTATCATTTATAACTCTGCAGGTTTGTGAATTGCAGTGCCCTGAACCTCCATTTTACAACTCGTTTTTATGGGAGCTGGCCGCAAAATCGCAGAATGGCTTCAGGCCCTGTTCTGGTTCCGGGGGTCAGGCTGAGCCTGTGGTTAATTCTTCTTTCTGATGGGAAAATAGAGTGACCTGTGCCTGTCCCAACACCAAGAGCTAGTCTCACGTTGGTTCCACGTCTTCCCGTTTATCCTCAGGACAAATTGCAACCTGTACGGAACAGGAGGTTAAAGGTGCTGATGCTCCAAGTAGGGAGCTTGCTAGTAAAGCGGCTGGAATGGCGAACCCGGGCACAAGGAGATGAGAAATGAGGTGCGTTTTAGAAACATTTCCCCATCACACGATGTACCATCTTCTGGGTTTCTCATGCATGTTTTTGATGTAGGAAGATGCCCTTGAACCTGGAGATTTGGGACCCATGCGATGGGTACCACGCAGTATTCCTTTAAAGGGTCTGCGTTTGCTCACCCAACCTCACCAAACCTCTCAGCCCCAAGAGTGTCCACCCTTATGTCTCATCCAGCTTTGCGTCTAGATATGGTCAATCCAGGTTGCATCACAGCCCCTGAACGCATTGTGTAAGAATTTCTCTCTCTTTCACTGTCTTTGTTTCATGGGTGTTTCAAAGTAATTTATTTTTATAATGGGGTTTAGCTGCTTTTCACTGCTGTGTTTATGCCGCTTTACACCCACTTGACACACTAACAGAGAGATATCAATACATAGGTTTTACGATTATTATTAGTCAGATATATTCTTGTGCGGTGAATAGGGCGTGTTGAGTCCAGTTCTCTGAGCAAGGAGTAGGTCTTGTCTATTACATATTGGGTTTATGGAACGGTATCTGAGCTAATTTGATACCCTTGTTTTATGTATCACCCCACCTCACCTTTCCCGTTAAGCAGCCATAGTGTGTTTTCTGCATGTGTGACTCTGTTCTGTTTTGTAATTCAGTTCAAGTGTAACGGTTTTTACATTCCCTCTATCAGTGATACCTTATGAGAAGTGTCCTTTTCTGTGTGACTTATTTCACTTAGAATCGTCGTACCTAAATCCACTCATCATGCTGCTACTAACCTTACGACATTGATTTCCTGGCTGAGTGATATTCCATTGTACATAAGGACCACAACTTCTTTATCCATTTTTCTCTTTCCTGGGATATTTAAGGTGGAATGAAGTGGAGGTCCTGGTCAACAGAGCAGCCCTAAACTTTGGGGTGCTTGTGTCTTGCTGATTTTTAATTTTCCCAATTTATACCCCCATGAGTGGAAGTGCCCTATGCTCTCTAAGCTGTGTTTTTCAGATGTTTCAGGACTCACCGGACACTTCTCCAGAGTGGCTCTTGGCAATTTACATCCCGCCCATCAGTGTAGCAAGGCTCCCATTTCTCCATGGCCTGTCCTGCATTTCTGGTTTTGACACTTTTTTCAGCATGGCCCTTTTGACCGATGGGAAGCGAGACTTCTTTGTAGCGCTGATTTGCCTTTCCAGGTTGCTTGGTTGGCCAAAAAGGGCGTATGCGTTTTTTCCTGAATATATTCAGGAAAAAACGCATACGCCCTTTTTGGCCAAGGGCATCATTGTCAACGTTTTGCCGCTTTTCATGTGCTTTAAAGGCGATTCGTATCTACCTCCTGAAATCTGTTTCCTGCAATTCTGCCTTGATTTCAAATCCTCTTCTTTGCCTCCCCTCAATATATTTGTGGACGAGAGTTATCATTTATAACTCTGCAGGTTTGTGAATTGCAGTGCCCTGAACCTCCATTTTACAACTCGTTTTTATGGGAGCTGGCCGCAAAATCGCAGAATGGCTTCAGGCCCTGTTCTGGTTCCGGGGCGCAGGCTGAGCCTGTGGTTAATTCTTCTTTCTGATGGGAAAATAGAGTGACCTGTGCCTGTCCCAACACCAAGAGCTAGTCTCACGTTGGTTCCACGTCTTCCCGTTTATCCTCAGGACAAATTGCAACCTGTACGGAACAGGAGGTTAAAGGTGCTGATGCTCCAAGTAGGGAGCTTGCTAGTAAAGCGGCTGGAATGGCGAACCCGGGCACAAGGAGATGAGAAATGAGGTGCGTTTTAGAAACATTTCCCCATCACACGATGTACCATCTTCTGGGTTTCTCATGCATGTTTTTGATGTAGGAAGATGCCCTTGAACCTGGAGATTTGGGACCCATGCGATGGGTACCACGCAGTATTCCTTTAAAGGGTCTGCGTTTGCTCACCCAACCTCACCAAACCTCTCAGCCCCAAGAGTGTCCACCCTTATGTCTCATCCAGCTGTGCGTCTAGATATGGTCAATCCAGGTTGCATCACAGCCCCTGAACGCATTGTGTAAGAATTTCTCTCTCTTTCACTGTCTTTGTTTCATGGGTGTTTCAAAGTAATTTATTTTTATAATGGGGTTTAGCTGCTTTTCACTGCTGTGTTTATGCCGCTTTACACCCACTTGACACACTAACAGAGAGATATCAATACATAGGTTTTACGATTATTATTAGTCAGATATATTCTTGTGCGGTGAATAGGGCGTGTTGAGTCCAGTTCTCTGAGCAAGGAGTAGGTCTTGTCTATTACATATTGGGTTTATGGAACGGTATCTGAGCTAATTTGATACCCTTGTTTTATGTATCACCCCACCTCACCTTTCCCGTTAAGCAGCCATAGTGTGTTTTCTGCATGTGTGACTCTGTTCTGTTTTGTAATTCAGTTCAAGTGTAACGGTTTTTACATTCCCTCTATCAGTGATACCTTATGAGAAGTGTCCTTTTCTGTGTGACTTATTTCACTTAGAATCGTCGTACCTAAATCCACTCATCATGCTGCTACTAACCTTACGACATTGATTTCCTGGCTGAGTGATATTCCATTGTACATAAGGACCACAACTTCTTTATCCATTTTTCTCTTTCCTGGGATATTTAAGGTGGAATGAAGTGGAGGTCCTGGTCAACAGAGCAGCCCTAAACTTTGGGGTGCTTGTGTCTTGCTGATTTTTAATTTTCCCAATTTATACCCCCATGAGTGGAAGTGCCCTATGCTCTCTAAGCTGTGTTTTTCAGATGTTTCAGGACTCACCGGACACTTCTCCAGAGTGGCTCTTGGCAATTTACATCCCGCCCATCAGTGTAGCAAGGCTCCCATTTCTCCATGGCCTGTCCTGCATTTCTGGTTTTGACACTTTTTTCAGCATGGCCCTTTTGACCGATGGGAAGCGAGACTTCTTTGTAGCGCTGATTTGCCTTTCCAGGTTGCTTGGTTGGCCAAAAAGGGCGTATGCGTTTTTTCCTGAATATATTCAGGAAAAAACGCATACGCCCTTTTTGGCCAAGGGCATCATTGTCAACGTTTTGCCGCTTTTCATGTGCTTTAAAGGCGATTCGTATCTACCTCCTGAAATCTGTTTCCTGCAATTCTGCCTTGATTTCAAATCCTCTTCTTTGCCTCCCCTCAATATATTTGTGGACGAGAGTTATCATTTATAACTCTGCAGGTTTGTGAATTGCAGTGCCCTGAACCTCCATTTTACAACTCGTTTTTATGGGAGCTGGCCGCAAAATCGCAGAATGGCTTCAGGCCCTGTTCTGGTTCCGGGGCGCAGGCTGAGCCTGTGGTTAATTCTTCTTTCTGATGGGAAAATAGAGTGACCTGTGCCTGTCCCAACACCAAGAGCTAGTCTCACGTTGGTTCCACGTCTTCCCGTTTATCCTCAGGACAAATTGCAACCTGTACGGAACAGGAGGTTAAAGGTGCTGATGCTCCAAGTAGGGAGCTTGCTAGTAAAGCGGCTGGAATGGCGAACCCGGGCACAAGGAGATGAGAAATGAGGTGCGTTTTAGAAACATTTCCCCATCACACGATGTACCATCTTCTGGGTTTCTCATGCATGTTTTTGATGTAGGAAGATGCCCTTGAACCTGGAGATTTGGGACCCATGCGATGGGTACCACGCAGTATTCCTTTAAAGGGTCTGCGTTTGCTCACCCAACCTCACCAAACCTCTCAGCCCCAAGAGTGTCCACCCTTATGTCTCATCCAGCTTTGCGTCTAGATATGGTCAATCCAGGTTGCATCACAGCCCCTGAACGCATTGTGTAAGAATTTCTCTCTCTTTCACTGTCTTTGTTTCATGGGTGTTTCAAAGTAATTTATTTTTATAATGGGGTTTAGCTGCTTTTCACTGCTGTGTTTATGCCGCTTTACACCCACTTGACACACTAACAGAGAGATATCAATACATAGGTTTTACGATTATTATTAGTCAGATATATTCTTGTGCGGTGAATAGGGCGTGTTGAGTCCAGTTCTCTGAGCAAGGAGTAGGTCTTGTCTATTACATATTGGGTTTATGGAACGGTATCTGAGCTAATTTGATACCCTTGTTTTATGTATCACCCCACCTCACCTTTCCCGTTAAGCAGCCATAGTGTGTTTTCTGCATGTGTGACTCTGTTCTGTTTTGTAATTCAGTTCAAGTGTAACGGTTTTTACATTCCCTCTATCAGTGATACCTTATGAGAAGTGTCCTTTTCTGTGTGACTTATTTCACTTAGAATCGTCGTACCTAAATCCACTCATCATGCTGCTACTAACCTTACGACATTGATTTCCTGGCTGAGTGATATTCCATTGTACATAAGGACCACAACTTCTTTATCCATTTTTCTCTTTCCTGGGATATTTAAGGTGGAATGAAGTGGAGGTCCTGGTCAACAGAGCAGCCCTAAACTTTGGGGTGCTTGTGTCTTGCTGATTTTTAATTTTCCCAATTTATACCCCCATGAGTGGAAGTGCCCTATGCTCTCTAAGCTGTGTTTTTCAGATGTTTCAGGACTCACCGGACACTTCTCCAGAGTGGCTGTTGGCAATTTACATCCCGCCCATCAGTGTAGCAAGGCTCCCATTTCTCCATGGCCTGTCCTGCATTTCTGGTTTTGACACTTTTTTCAGCATGGCCCTTTTGACCGATGGGAAGCGAGACTTCTTTGTAGCGCTGATTTGCCTTTCCAGGTTGCTTGGTTGGCCAAAAAGGGCGTATGCGTTTTTTCCTGAATATATTCAGGAAAAAACGCATACGCCCTTTTTGGCCAAGAGCATCATTGTCAACGTTTTGCCGCTTTTCATGTGCTTTAAAGGCGATTCATATCTACCTCCTGAAATCTGTTTCCTGCAATTCTGCCTTGATTTCAAATCCTCTTCTTTGCCTTCCCTCAATATATTTGTGGACGAGAGTTATCATTTATAACTCTGCAGGTTTGTGAATTGCAGTGCCCTGAACCTCCATTTTACAACTCGTTTTTATGGGAGCTGGCCGCAAAATCGCAGAATGGCTTCAGGCCCTGTTCTGGTTCCGGGGGGCAGGCTGAGCCTGTGGTTAATTCTTCTTTCTGATGGGAAAATAGAGTGACCTGTGCCTGTCCCAACACCAAGAGCTAGTCTCACGTTGGTTCCACGTCTTCCCGTTTATCCTCAGGACAAATTGCAACCTGTACGGAACAGGAGGTTAAAGGTGCTGATGCTCCAAGTAGGGAGCTTGCTAGTAAAGCGGCTGGAACGGCGAACCCGGGCACAAGGAGATGAGAAATGAGGTACGTTTTAGAAACCTTTCCCCATCACACGGTGTACCGTCTTCTGGGTTTCTCATGCATGATTTTGATGTAGGAAGATGCCCTTGAACCTGGAGATTTGGGACCCATGCGATGGGTACCATGCAGTATTCCTTTAAAGGGTCTGCGTTTGCTCACCCAACCTCACCAAACCTCTCAGCCCCAAGAGTGTCCACCCTTATGTCTCATCCAGCTGTGCGTCTAGATATGGTCAATCCAGGTTGCATCACAGCCCCTGAACGCATTGTGTAAGAATTTCTCTCTCTTTCACTGTCTTTGTTTCATGGGTGTTTCAAAGTAATTTATTTTTATAATGGGGTTTAGCTGCTTTTCACTGCTGTGTTTATGCGGCTTTACACCCACTTGACACACTAACAGAGAGATATCAATACATAGGTTTTACGATTATTATTAGTCAGATATATTCTTGTGCGGTGAATAGGGCGTGTTGAGTCCAGTTCTCTGAGCAAGGAGTAGGTCTTGTCTATTACATATTGGGTTTATGGAATGGTATCTGAGCTAATTTGATACCCTTGTTTTATGTATCACCCCACCTCACCTTTCCCGTTAAGCAGCCATAGTGTGTTTTCTGCATGTGTGACTCTGTTCTGTTTTGTAATTCAGTTCAAGTGTAACGGTTTTTACATTCCCTCTATCAGTGATACCATATGAGAAGTGTCCTTTTCTGTGTGACTTATTTCACTTAGAATCGTCGTACCTAAATCCACTCATCATGCTGCTACTAACCTTACGACATTGATTTCCTGGCTGAGTGATATTCCATTGTACATAAGGACCACAACTTCTTTATCCATTTTTCTCTTTCCTGGGATATTTAAGGTGGAATGAAGTGGAGGTCCTGGTCAACAGAGCAGCCCTAAACTTTGGGGTGCTTGTGTCTTGCTGATTTTTAATTTTCCCAATTTATACCCCCATGAGTGGAAGTGCCCTATGTTCTCTAAGCTGTGTTTTTCAGATGTTTCAGGACTCACCGGACACTTCTCCAGAGTGGCTCTTGGCAATTTACATCCCGCCCATCAGTGTAGCAAGGCTCCCATTTCTCCATGGCCTGTCCTGCATTTCTGGTTTTGACACTTTTTTCAGCATGGCCCTTTTGACCAATGGGAAGCGAGTCTTCTTTGTAGACCTGATTTGCCTTTCCAGGTTGCTTGGTTGGCCAAAAAGGGCGTATGCGTTTTTTCCTGAATATATTCAGGAAAAAACGCATACGCCCCTTTTGGCCAAGGGCATCATTGTCAACATTTTGCCGCTTTTCATGTGCTTTAAAGGCGATTCGTATCTACCTCCTGAAATCTGTTTCCTGCAATTCTGCCTTGATTTCAAATCCTCTTCTTTGCCTTCCCTCAATATATTTGTGGACGAGAGTTATCATTTATAACTCTGCAGGTTTGTGAATTGCAGTGCCCTGAACCTCCATTTTACAACTCGTTTTTATGGGAGCTGGCCGCAAAATCGCAGAATGGCTTCAGGCCCTGTTCTGGTTCCGGGGGTCAGGCTGAGCCTGTGGTTAATTCTTCTTTCTGATGGGAAAATAGAGTGACCTGTGCCTGTCCCAACACCAAGAGCTAGTCTCTCGTTGGTTCCACGTCTTCCCGTTTATCCTCAGGACAAATTGCAACCTGTACGGAACAGGAGGTTAAAGGTGCTGATGCTCCAAGTAGGGAGCTTGCTAGTAAAGCAGCTGGAACGGCGAACCCGGGCACAAGGAGATGAGAAATGAGGTACGTTTTAGAAACCTTTCCCCATCACACGGTGTACCGTCTTCTGGGTTTCTCATGCATGTTTTTGATGTAGGAAGATGCCCTTGAACCTGGAGATTTGGGACCCATGCGATGGGTACCACGCAGTATTCCTTTAAAGGGTCTGCGTTTGCTCACCCAACCTCACCAAACCTCTCAGCCCCAAGAGTGTCCACCCTTATGTCTCATCCAGCTGTGCGTCTAGATATGGTCAATCCAGGTTGCATCACAGCCCCTGAACGCATTGTGTAAGAATTTCTCTCTCTTTCACTGTCTTTGTTTCATGGTTGTTTCAAAGTAATTTATTTTTATAATGGGGTTTAGCTGCTTTTCACTGCTGTGTTTATGCGGCTTTACACCCACTTGACACACTAACAGAGAGATATCAATACATAGGTTTTACGATTATTATTAGTCAGATATATTCTTGTGCGGTGAATAGGGCGTGTTGAGTCCAGTTCTCTGAGCAAGGAGTAGGTTTTGTCTATTACATATTGGGTTTATGGAACGGTATCTGAGCTAATTTGATACCCTTGTTTTATGTATCACCCCACCTCACCTTTCCCGTTAAGCAGCCATAGTGTGTTTTCTGCATGTGTGACTCTGTTCTGTTTTGTAATTCAGTTCAAGTGTAACGGTTTTTACATTCCCTCTATCAGTGATACCTTATGAGAAGTGTCCTTTTCTGTGTGACTTATTTCACTTAGAATCGTCGTACCTAAATCCACTCATCATGCTGCTACTAACCTTACGACATTGATTTCCTGGCTGAGTGATATTCCATTGTACATAAGGACCACAACTTCTTTATCCATTTTTCTCTTTCCTGGGATATTGAAGGTGGAATGAAGTGGAGG